>NC_079191.1:438979945-439279945 GCF_029499605.1 Hyla sarda | reverse complement strand
CAGTGACATCACTTAGAATACAGCCTATCCATCACTAGAGATCAGCGGTGAAATAACTGCAAATACAGCATATCCATTCACTAGAGATCAACGGTGACATCACTGAGAATACAGCCTATCCATCACTAGAGATCAGCGGTGACATCACTGAGAATACAGCCTATCCATCACTAGAGATCAGTGGTGACATCACTGAGAATACAGCCTATCCATCACTAGAGATCAGCGGTGACATCATAGAATACATCCTATCCATCACTAGAGATCAGCAGTGACATCACTGAGAATACAGCCTATCCATCACTAGAGATCAACCGTGACATCACTGAGAATACAGCCTATCCATCACTAGAGATCAGCAGTGACATCACTGAGAATACAGCCTATCCATCACTAGAGATCAGCGGTGACATCACTGAGAATACAGCCTATCCATCACTAGAGATCAGCAGTGACATCACTGAGAATACAGCCTATCCATTCACTAGAAATCAGCGGTGACACCACTTAGAATACAGCCTATCCATCACTAGAGATCAGCGGTGACATCACTGAGAATACAGCCTATCCATCACTAGAGATCAGCGGTGACATCACTGAGAATACAGCCTATCCATCACTAGAGATTAGCGGTGACATCACTGAGAATACAGCCTATCCATCACTAGAGATCAGCGGTGACATCACTGATAATACAGCCTATCCATTCACTAGAGATCAGCAGTGACATCACTGAGAATACAGCCTATCCATCACTAGAGATCAGCGGTGACATCACTGAGAATACAGCCTATCCATCACTAGAGATCAGCGGTGACATCACTGAGAATACAGCCTATCCATCACTAGAGATCAGCGGTGACATCACTGAGAATACAGCCTATCCATCACTAGAGATCAGCAGTGACATCACTGAGAATACAGCCTATCCATCACTAGAGATCAGCGGTGACATCACTGAGAATACAGCCTATCCATCACTAGAGATCAGCGGTGACATCACTGAGAATACAGCCTATCCATTGTTACGCCGAGCGCTCCGGGTCCCCGCTCCTCCCCGGAGCGCTCGCAACATCCTCGCAACTGCAGCGCCCCGGTCAGATCTGCTGACCGGGTGCGCTGCGATTCCTCTCCCAGCCGGGATGCGATTCGCGATGCGAGTGGCGCCCGCTCGCAATGCGCACCCCGGCTCCCGTACCTGACTCGCTCTCCGTCGGTCCTGTCCCGGCGCGCGCGGCCCCGCTCCCTAGGGCGCGCGCGCGCCGGGTCTCTGCGATTTAAAGGGCCACTGCGCCGCTGATTAGCGCAGTTGGTTCAATTAGTGTGTTCACCTGTGCACTCCCTATTTATACCTCACTTCCCCTGCACTCCCTCGCCGGATCTTGTTGCCATTGTGCCAGTGAAAGCGTTTCCTTGTGTGTTCCTAGCCTGTGTTCCAGACCTCCTGCCGTTGCCCCTGACTACGATCCTTGCTGCCTGCCCTGACCTTCTGCTACGTCCGACCTTGCTCTTGTCTACTCCCTTGTACCGCGCCTATCTTCAGCAGTCAGAGAGGTTGAGCCGTTGCTAGTGGATACGACCTGGTTACTACCGCCGCTGCAAGACCATCCTGCTTTGCGGCGGGCTCTGGTGAATACCAGTAGTAACTTAGAACCGGTCCACTAGCACGGTCCACGCCAATCCCTCTCTAGCACAGAGGATCCACCTCCTGCCAGCCGTATCGTGACAGTAGATCCGGCCATGGATCCCGCTGAAGTTCCACTGCCAGCTGTCGCCGACCTCACCACGGTGGTTGCCCAGCAGTCGCAACAGATAGCGCAACAAGGCCACCAGCTGTCTCAACTGACCGTGATGCTACAGCAGCTACTACCACAGCTTCAGCAATCATCTCCTCCGCCAGCTCCTGCACCTCCTCCGCAGCGAGTGGCCGCTTCCAGCCTACGACTATCCTTGCCGGATAAATTTGATGGGGACTCTATGTTTTGCCGTGGCTTTCTTTCCCAATGTTCCCTGCACTTGGAGATGATGTCGGACCAGTTTCCTACTGAAAGGTCTAAGGTGGCTTTCGTAGTCAGTCTTCTGTCTGGGAAAGCTCTGTCATGGGCCACACCGCTCTGGGACCGCAATGACCCCGTCACTGCCTCTGTACACTCCTTCTTCTCGGAAATTCGAAGTGTCTTTGAGGAACCTGCCCGAGCCTCTTCTGCTGAGACTGCCCTGCTGAACCTGGTCCAGGGTAATTCTTCCGTTGGCGAGTACGCCATCCAATTCCGTACTCTCGCTTCCGAATTATCCTGGAATAATGAGGCCCTCTGCGCGACCTTTAAAAAAGGCCTATCCAGCAACATTAAAGATGTTCTGGCCGCACGAGAAATTCCTGCTAACCTGCATGAACTCATTCATCTAGCCACTCGCATTGACATGCATTTTTCCGAAAGGCGTCAGGAGCTCCGCCAGGATATGGACTTTGTTCGCACGAGGCGTTTTCTCTCCCCGGCTCCTCTCTCCTCTGGTCCTCTGCAATCCGTTCCTGTGCCTCCCGCCGTGGAGGCTATGCAAGTTGACCGGTCTCGCTTGACACCTCAAGAGAGGACACGACGCCGCATGGAGAATCTTTGCCTGTACTGTGCCGGTACCGAACACTTCCTGAAGGATTGTCCTATCCGTCCTCCCCGCCTGGAAAGACGTACGCTGACTCCGCACAAAGGTGAGACAGTTCTTGATGTCAACTCTGCTTCTCCACGTCTTACTGTGCCTGTGCGGATATCTGCCTCTACCTTCTCCTTCTCTACTATGGCCTTCTTGAATTCCGGATCTGCAGGAAATTTTATTTTGGCCTCTCTCATCAACAGGTTCAACATCCCGGTGACCAGTCTCGCCAGACCCCTCTACATCAATTGTGTTAACAATGAAAGATTGGACTGTACCGTGCGTTACCGCACGGGACCCCTCCTAATGTGCATCGGACCTCATCACGAAAAAATTGAGTTTTTGGTCCTCTCCAATTGCACTTCCGAAATTCTCCTTGGACTACCGTGGCTTCAACGCCATTCCCCAACCCTTGATTGGTCCACAGGAGAGATCAAGAGGTGGGGTACTTCTTGTCTCAAGGACTGTCTTAAACCGGTTCCCAGTACTCCCTGCCGTGACCCTGTGGTTCCTCCTGTAACCGGTCTCCCTAAGGCTTATATGGACTATGCTGACGTATTTTGCAAAAAGCAAGCTGAGACTTTACCTCCTCACAGGCCTTATGACTGTCCTATTGACCTCCTCCCGGGCACTACTCCACCCCGGGGCAGAATCTATCCTCTGTCCGTCCCAGAGACTCTTGCTATGTCTGAATACATCCAGGAAAATTTAAAAAAGGGGTTTATCCGCAAATCCTCCTCTCCTGCCGGAGCTGGATTTTTCTTTGTGTCCAAAAAAGATGGCTCCCTACGTCCTTGCATTGACTACCGCGGACTTAATAAAATCACGGTAAAGAACCGCTACCCCTTACCTCTTATCTCAGAACTCTTTGATCGCCTTCAAGGTGCCCACATCTTTACCAAACTGGACTTAAGAGGTGCTTATAATCTCATCCGCATCAGGGAGGGGGACGAATGGAAAACCGCATTTAACACCAGAGATGGTCACTTTGAGTATCTGGTCATGCCCTTTGGCCTGTGCAACGCCCCTGCCGTCTTCCAAGACTTTGTTAATGAAATTTTTCGTGATCTCTTATATTCCTGTGTTGTTGTGTATCTGGACGATATTCTGATTTTTTTCTGCCAACTTAGAAGAACACCGCCAGCATGTCCGCATGGTTCTTCAGAGACTTCGAGACAATCAACTTTATGCCAAAATGGAGAAATGTCTGTTTGAATGTCAATCTCTTCCTTTCCTAGGATACTTGGTCTCTGGCCAGGGACTACAAATGGACCCAGATAAACTCTCTGCCGTCTTAGATTGGCCACGCCCCTCCGGACTCCGTGCTATCCAACGTTTTTTGGGGTTCGCCAATTATTACAGACAATTCATTCCACATTTTTCCACTATTGTGGCTCCTATCGTGGCTTTAACCAAGAAGAATGCCAATCCTAAGTCATGGCCTCCTCAAGCGGAAGACGCATTTAAACGGCTCAAGTCCGCCTTTTCTTCTGCTCCCGTGCTCTCCAGACCTGACCCATCTAAACCCTTCCTATTGGAGGTTGATGCCTCCTCAGTGGGAGCTGGAGCGGTCCTTCTACAAAAAAATTCTTCCGGGCATGCTGTTACTTGTGGTTTTTTTTCTAGGACCTTCTCTCCGCAACACATCATTCCCCCTGACTGTCTGATTTCCACTTCTCCAGCCTCCATCAGGCAAACTCCTCCAGGGAAGACCTTCGTTTCTCCACGCCAACGTCTCGGGATTCTCAAATGGGGTCACTCCTCCCACCTCGCAGGCCATGCGGGCATCAAAAAGTCCTTGCAACTCATCTCTAGTTTCTATTGGTGGCCGACTCTGGAGACGGATGTTGTTGATTTTGTGCGAGCCTGTACTGTCTGTGCCCGGGATAAGACTCCTCGCCAGAAGCCTGCTGGTCTCCTTCATCCTCTGCCTGTCCCCGAACAGCCTTGGTCTCTGATTGGTATGGACTTTATTACAGACCTACCCCCATCCCGTGGCAACACTGTTGTTTGGGTGGTCGTTGATCGATTTTCCAAGATGGCACATTTTATTCCTCTTCCTGGTCTTCCTTCAGCGCCTCAGTTGGCAAAACAATTTTTTGTACACATTTTTCGTCTTCACGGTTTGCCCACGCAGATCGTCTCGGATAGAGGCGTCCAATTCGTGTCAAAATTCTGGAGGGCCCTCTGTAAACAACTCAAGATTAAATTAAACTTCTCTTCTGCTTATCATCCTCAATCCAATGGGCAAGTTGAAAGAATTAACCAGGTTCTGGGTGACTATTTACGGCATTTTGTTTCCTCCCGCCAGGATGACTGGGCAGATCTTCTACCATGGGCCGAATTCTCATACAACTTCAGAGTCTCTGAATCTTCTGCTAAATCCCCATTTTTCGTGGTGTACGGCCGTCACCCTCTTCCCCCCCTCCCTACTCCCTTGCCCTCTGGTTTACCCGCTGTGGATGAAGTGACTCGTGATCTTTCCACCATATAGAAAGAAACCCAAAATTCTCTTTTACAGGCTTCATCCCGGATGAAAAGATTTGCCGATAAGAAAAGAAGAACTCCCCCCATTTTTGCTCCCGGAGACAAGGTATGGCTCTCCGCTAAATATGTCCGCTTTCGTGTCCCCAGTTACAAACTGGGACCACGCTATCTTGGTCCTTTCAAAGTCTTGTGCCAGATTAATCCTGTCTCTTACAAACTCCTTCTTCCTCCTTCTTGTCACGATGCCGGCTGGCAGGTAGTGGATCCTCTGTGCCAGAGAGGGATTGGCGTGGACCGTGCTAGAGGATCGGTTCTAAGTCACTACTGGTTTTCACCAGAGCCCGCCGCAAAGCGGGATGGTCTTGCTGCGGCGGTAGTGACCAGGTCGTATCCCCTAGCAACGGCTCAACCTCTCTGGCTGCTGAAGATAGGCGAGGTACAAGGGAGTAGGCAGAAGCAAAGTCGGACGTAGCAGAAGGTCGGGGGCAGGCGGCAAGGTTCGTAGTCAGGGGAGATAGCAAAGTTCTGGTACACAGGGTATAAACACACAAAAACGCTTTCACTAGGCTCTAGGGCAACAAGATCCGGCAAGGAAGTGCAAGGGAGGAGACTAGATATAGCCAGGAAACAGATGGGAACCAATTAAGCTAATTGGGCCAGGCACCAATCATTGGTGCACTGGCCCTTTAAGTCTCAAGGAGCTGGCGCGCGCGCGCCCTAGAGAGCGGAGCCGCGCGCGCCAGCACATGACCGCAGGAGACGGGAACGGGTAAGTGACCTGGGATGCGATTCGCGAGCGGGCGCGTCCCGCTGTGCGAATCGCATCCCCAACGGCCATGACAGGGCAGCGCTCCCGGTCAGCGCTGACCGGGGAGCTGCAGGGAGAAAGGCGCCGTGAGCGCTCCGGGGAGGAGCGGGGACCCGGAGCGCTAGGCGTAACAGTACCCCCCCCCTTAGGTCTCCCCTTCTCTTTATCGGGTAACTGCCTCCCCTGGGATGAGGACACCGGGAAAGGAAGGAGGGATTCCTCAACGGCAGGCAGAACCGCAGGAGTAGGAATGGGGAGAGAGGGCAGAGGGCGAGACCTGGCACGGGGCAGTGTGACACCAGGACGGGGGCCATGGGGTGGCACAGAGGCTTGCCTGACGGGACTGGGAGGGGGGGAGGGGCATTTCCTGTGGCAGGCAGAGTCCTTAATGACCTTAGGGGGACCGGAAACAGGAGGAACCACAGGGTCACGGCAGGGAGTACTGGGAACCGGTTTTAGACAGTTCTTGGAACAAGAGGACCCCCAACTCCTGATCTCCCCAGTGGACCAATCCAGGGTAGGGGAATGAAGTTGAAGCCAGGGAAGTCCAAGGAGAATTTCCGAGGTGCAATTGGGGAGGACCAAAAGTTCAATCCTCTCATGATGAGATCCGATGCTCATAAGAAGGGGCTCCGTGCGGAAACGTATGGTGCAATCCAACTTGGCTCCGTTGACCGCGGAAACGTGGAGTGGCTTGACAAGACGGGTCACCGGAATGCGAAATTTATTCACTAGGGACTCTCGAATAAAATTTCCAGAAGCTCCAGAGTCCAGGCAGGCCACGGCTGAGAGAGAAGAGCTGGCTGAAGCAGAAATCCGCACGGGTACCGTGAGACGTGGAGGAGCAGACTTGGAACCAAGAGACGCCACACCCACGTGAGCTGGGTGCGTGCGTGCGTTTCCCAGGCGTGGAGGACGGATAGGGCAATCCACCAAGAAATGCTCGGTACTGGCACAGTACAGACAAAGATTCTCTTCCTTACGGCGATTCCTCTCTTCCTGGGTCAGGCGAGACTTATCCACTTGCATGGCCTCCTCGGCGGGAGGCCCAGGCGTAGATTGCAACGGATACTGTGGGAGAGGTGCCCAGAGATCTAAGTCTTTTTCCTGGCGGAGCTCTTGGTGTCGCTCAGAAAAACGCATGTCAATGCGGGTAGCTAGATGGATGAGTTCTTGCAGATTGGCAGGAATCTCTCGTGCGGCCAGCACATCCTTGATGCGACTGGATAGGCCTTTTTTGAAGGTCGCGCAGAGTGCCTCATTATTCCAGGATAATTCTGAAGCAAGGGTACGGAACTGTACGGCATACTCGCCAACGGAAGAATTACCCTGGACCAGGTTCAACAGGGCAGTCTCAGCAGAAGAGGCTCGGGCAGGTTCCTCAAAGACACTTCGGATTTCCGAGAAGAAGGAGTGTACGGAGGCAGTGACGGGGTCATTGCGGTCCCAGAGCGGTGTGGCCCAAGACAGAGCTTTTCCAGACAGAAGGCTGACTACGAAAGCCACCTTAGACCTTTCAGTGGGAAACAGGTCCGACATCATCTCCAGGTGCAATGAACATTGCGAAAGAAAGCCACGGCAAAACTTAGAGTCCCCATTAAATTTGTCCGGCAAGGACAGGTGGAGGCTAGGAGTGGCCACTCGCAGCGGAGGAGGTGCAGGAGCTGGCGAAGGAGATGATTGCTGAAGAAGTTGCGAATGTTGGCGCACAATGGTGGACACTTCCGACAGCTGGTGGGTTAGATGGGCGATCTGTCGGGCGATATCAGAGACAACTGGCAGGGGAACCTCAGCGGGATCCATGGCCGGATCTACTGTCACGATGCCGGCTGGCAGGTAGTGGATCCTCTGTGCCAGAGAGGGATTGGCGTGGACCGTGCTAGAGGATCGGTTCTAAGTCACTACTGGTTTTCACCAGAGCCCGCCGCAAAGCGGGATGGTCTTGCTGCGGCGGTAGTGACCAGGTCGTATCCCCTAGCAACGGCTCAACCTCTCTGGCTGCTGAAGATAGGCGAGGTACAAGGGAGTAGGCAGAAGCAAAGTCGGACGTAGCAGAAGGTCGGGGGCAGGCGGCAAGGTTCGTAGTCAGGGGAGATAGCAAAGTTCTGGTACACAGGGTATAAACACACAAAAACGCTTTCACTAGGCTCTAGGGCAACAAGATCCGGCAAGGAAGTGCAAGGGAGGAGACTAGATATAGCCAGGAAACAGATGGGAACCAATTAAGCTAATTGGGCCAGGCACCAATCATTGGTGCACTGGCCCTTTAAGTCTCAAGGAGCTGGCGCGCGCGCGCCCTAGAGAGCGGAGCCGCGCGCGCCAGCACATGACCGCAGGAGACGGGAACGGGTAAGTGACCTGGGATGCGATTCGCGAGCGGGCGCGTCCCGCTGTGCGAATCGCATCCCCAACGGCCATGACAGGGCAGCGCTCCCGGTCAGCGCTGACCGGGGAGCTGCAGGGAGAAAGGCGCCGTGAGCGCTCCGGGGAGGAGCGGGGACCCGGAGCGCTAGGCGTAACACTTCTCTTCGTATTCCCAATGCCTTCCATGTCTCTCTCCTTAAACCTCTCATCATCAACCGTTTCTCTCCCAAACTTGTCTCTCCCACTCCTGTTTCCGGCTCTTCTGACATCTTCTCCATGAAGGAGATACTGGCCTCCAAGACGGTCAGAGGGAAAAAAAAATTTTGGGTTGATTGGGAGGGCTGTGGTCCAGAAGAGAGATCCTGGGAACCTGAGGACAACATCCTAGACAAAAGTCTGGTCCTCAGGTTCTCAGGCTCCAAGAAGAGAGGGAGACCCAAGGGGGGGGTACTGTTACGCCGAGCGCTCCGGGTCCCCGCTCCTCCCCGGAGCGCTCGCAACATCCTCGCAACTGCAGTGCCCCGGTCAGATCTGCTGACCGGGTGCGCTGCGATTCCTCTCCCAGCCGAGATGCGATTCGCGATGCGGGTGGCGCCCGCTCGCGATGCGCACCCCGGCTCCCGTACCTGACTCGCTCTCCGTCGGTCCTGTCCCGGCGCACGCGGCCCCGCTCCCTAGGGCGCGCGCGCGCCGGGTCTCTGCGATTTAAAGGACCACTGCGCCGCTGATTGGCGCAGTTGGCTTAATTAGTGTGTTCACCTGTGCACTCCCTATTTATACCTCACTTCCCCTGCACTCCCTCGCCGGATCTTGTTGCCATTGTGCCAGTGAAAGCGTTTCCTTGTGTGTTCCTAGCCTGTGTTCCAGACCTCCTGCCATTGCCCCTGACTACGATCCTTGCTGCCTGCCCTGACCTTCTGCTACGTCCGACCTTGCTCTTGTCTACTCCCTTGTACCGCGCCTATCTTCAGCAGTCAGAGAGGTTGAGCCGTTGCTAGTGGATACGACCTGGTTACTACCGCCGCTGCAAGACCATCCCGCTTTGCGGTGGGCTCTGGTGAATACCAGTAGTAACTTAGAACCGGTCCACTAGCACGGTCCACGCCAATCCCTCTCTGGCACAGAGGATCCACCTCCTGCCAGCCGTATCGTGACATCCATCACTAGAGATCAGAGGTGACATCACTGAGAATACAGCCTATCCATCACTAGAGATCAGCGGTGACATCACTGAGAATACAGCCTATCCATCACTAGAAATCAGCGGTGACATCACTGAGAATACAGCCTATCAATCACTAGAGATTAGCGGTGACATCACTGAGAATACAGCCTATCCATCACTAGAGATCAGCGGTGACATCACTGAGAATACAGCCTATCCATCACTAGAGATCAGCGGTGACATCACTGAGAATACAGCCTATCCATTCACTAGAGATCAGCAGTGACATCACTTAGAATACAGCCTATCCATCACTAGAGATCAGCGGTGACATCACTGAGAATACAGCCTATCCATCACTAGAGATCAGCAGTGACATCTCTGAGAATACAGCCTATCCATCACTAGAGATCAGCGGTGACATCACTGAGAAAACAGCCTATCCGTTCTCTAGAGATCAGCAGTGACATCACTGAGAATACAGCCTATCCATCACTAGAGATCAGCGGTGACATCACTGAGAATACAGCCTATCCATCACTAGAGATCACCGGTGACATCACTGAGAATACAGCCTATCCATCACTAGAGATCAGCGGTGACATCACTGAGAATACAGCCTATCCATCACTAGAGATCAGCGGTGACATCACTGAGAATACAGCCTATCCATCACTAGAGATCAGCGGTGACATCACTGAGAATACAGCCAATCCATCAATAGAGATCAGCGGTGACATCACTGAGAATACAGCCTATCCATCACTAGAGATCAGCGGTGACATCACTGAGAATACAACCTATCCATTCACTAGAGATCAGCGGTGACATCACTGAGAATACAGCCTATCCATCACTAGAGATCAGCGGTGACATCACTGAGAATACAGCCTATCCGTTCACTAGAGATCAGTGGTGACATCACTGAGAATACAGCCTATCCGTTCTCTAGAGATCAGTGGTGACATCACTGCGAATACAGCATATCCATTCACTAGAGATCAGCGGTGACATCACTGAGAATACAGCCTATCCATCACTAGAGATCAGCGGTGACATCACTGAGAATACAGCCTATCCATCACTAGAGATCAGCGGTGACATCACTGAGAATACAGCCTATCCATCACTAGAGATCAGCGGTGACATCACTGAGAATACAGCCTATCCATCACTAGAGATCAGCGGTGACATCACTGAGAATACAGCCTATCCATCACTAGAGATCAGCGGTGACATCACTGAGAATACAGCCTATCCATCACTAGAGATCAGAGGTGACATCACTGAGAATACAGCCTATCCATCACTAGAGATCAGCGGTGACATCACTGAGAATACAGCCTATCCATCACTAGAAATCAGCGGTGACATCACTGAGAATACAGCCTATCCATTCTAGAGATCAGCGGTGACATCACTGAGAATACAGCCTATCCATCACAAGAGATCAGCGGTGACATCACTGAGAATACAGCCTATCCATCACTAGAGATCAGCGGTGACATCACTGAGAATACAGCCTATCCATCACTAGAGATCAGCGGTGACATCACTGAGAATACAGCCTATCCATCACTAGAGATCAGCGGTGACATCACTGAGAATACAGCCTATCCATCACTAGAGATCAGCGGTGACATCACTGAGAATACAGCCTATCCATCACTAGAGATCAGAGGTGACATCACTGAGAATACAGCCTATCCATCACTAGAGATCAGCGGTGACATCACTGAGAATACAGCCTATCCATCACTAGAAATCAGCGGTGACATCACTGAGAATACAGCCTATCCATCACTAGAGATTAGCGGTGACATCACTGAGAATACAGCCTATCCATCACTAGAGATCAGCGGTGACATCACTGAGAATACAGCCTATCCATCACTAGAGATCAGCGATGACATCACTGAGAATACAGCCTATCCATTCACTAGAGATCAGCAGTGACATCACTTAGAATACAGCCTATCCATCACTAGAGATCAGCGGTGACATCACTGAGAATACAGCCTATCCATCACTAGAGATCAGCGGTGACATCACTGAGAATACAGCCTATCCATCACTAGAGATTAGCGGTGACATCACTGAGAATACAGCCTATCCATCACTAGAGATCAGCGGTGACATCACTGAGAATACAGCCTATCCATCACTAGAGATCAGCGGTGACATCACTGAGAATACAGCCTATCCATCACTAGAGATCAGCGGTGACATCACTGAGAATACAGCCTATCCATCACTAGAGATCAGAGGTGACATCACTGAGAATACAGCCTATCCATCACTAGAGATCAGCGGTGACATCACTGAGAATACAGCCTATCCATCACTAGAAATCAGCGGTGACATCACTGAGAATACAGCCTATCCATTCTAGAGATCAGCGGTGACATCACTGAGAATACAGCCTATCCATCACAAGAGATCAGCGGTGACATCACTGAGAATACAGCCTATCCATCACTAGAGATCAGCGGTGACATCACTGAGAATACAGCCTATCCATCACTAGAGATCAGCGGTGACATCACTGAGAATACAGCCTATCCATCACTAGAGATCAGCGGTGACATCACTGAGAATACAGCCTATCCATCACTAGAGATCAGCGGTGACATCACTGAGAATACAGCCTATCCATCACTAGAGATCAGAGGTGACATCACTGAGAATACAGCCTATCCATCACTAGAGATCAGCGGTGACATCACTGAGAATACAGCCTATCCATCACTAGAAATCAGCGGTGACATCACTGAGAATACAGCCTATCCATCACTAGAGATTAGCGGTGACATCACTGAGAATACAGCCTATCCATCACTAGAGATCAGCGGTGACATCACTGAGAATACAGCCTATCCATCACTAGAGATCAGCGATGACATCACTGAGAATACAGCCTATCCATTCACTAGAGATCAGCAGTGACATCACTTAGAATACAGCCTATCCATCACTAGAGATCAGCGGTGACATCACTGAGAATACAGCCTATCCATCACTAGAGATCAGCGGTGACATCACTGAGAATACAGCCTATCCATCACTAGAGATCAGCGGTGACATCACTGAGAATACAGCCTATCCATTAAATAGAGATCAGCGGTGACATCACTGAGAATACAGCCTATCCATCACTAGAGATCAGCGGTGACATCACTGAGAATACAGCCTATCCATTCACTAGAGATCAGCGGTGACATCACTGAGAATACAGCCTATCCATTAAATAGAGATCAGCGGTGACATCACTGAGAATACAGCCTATCCATCACTAGAGATCATCGGTGACATAACTGAGAATACAGCCTATCCATCACTAGAGATCAGTGGTGACATCACTGAGAATACAGCCTATCCATCACTAGAGATCAGCGATGACATCACTGAGAATACAGCCTATCCATCACTAGAGATCAGCGGTGACATCACTGAGAAAACAGCCTATCTGTTCTCTAGAGATCAGCGGTGACATCACTGAGAATACAGCCTATCCATCACTAGAGATCAGCGGTGACATCACTGAGAATACAGCCTATCCATCACTAGAGATCACCGGTGACATCACTGAGAATACAGCCTATCCATCACTAGAGATCAGCGGTGACATCACTGAGAATACAGCCTATCCATCACTAGAGATCAGCGGTGACATCACTGAGAATACAGCCTATCCATCACTAGAGATCAGCGGTGACATCACTGAGAATACAGCCAATCCATCAATAGAGATCAGCGGTGACATCACTGAGAATACAGCCTATCCATCACTAGAGATCAGCGGTGACATCACTGAGAATACAACCTATCCATTCACTAGAGATCAGCGGTGACATCACTGAGAATACAGCCTATCCATCACTAGAGATCAGCGGTGACATCACTGAGAATACAGCCTATCCGTTCACTAGAGATCAGTGGTGACATCACTGAGAATACAGCCTATCCATTCACTAGAGATCAGCGGTGACATCACTGAGAATACATCCTATCCATCACTAGAGATCAGCAGTGACATCACTGAGAATACAGCCTATCCATCGCTAGAGATCAGCGGTGACATCACTGAGAATACAGCCTATCCATCACTAGAGATCAGCGGTGACATCACTGAGAATACAGCCCATCCATTCACTAGAGATCAGCGGTGACATCACTGAGAATACAGCCTATCCATCACTAGAGATCAGCGGTGACATCACTGAGAATACAGCCTATCCATCACTAGAGATCAGCAGTGACATCACTGAGAATACAGCCTATCCATCGCTAGAGATCAGCGGTGACATCACTGAGAATACAGCCTATCCATCACTAGAGATCAGCGGTGACATTACTGAGAATACAGCCTATCCATCACTAGAGATCAGCGGTGACATCACTGAGAATACATCCTATCCATCACTAGAGATCAGCAGTGACATCACTGAGAATACTGCCTATCCATCTTTAGAGATCAGCAGTGACATCACTGAGAATACAGCCTATCCATCACTAGAGATCAGCGGTGACATCACTGAGAATAAAGCCTATCCATCACTAGAGATCAGCGGTGACATCACTGAGAATACAGCCCATCCATTCACTAGAGATCAGCGGTGACATCACTGAGAATACAGCCTATCCATCACTAGAGATCAGCGGTGACATCACTGAGAATACAGCCTATCCGTTCACTAGAGATCAGCGGTGACATCACTGAGAATACAGCCTATCCATCACTAGAGATCAACGGTGACATCACTGAGAATACAGCCCATAGTTATAAGACTATCCTTCATATAAGATAGAGATAGGCATAAGGATATCCTTCATATAAGATAGAGATAGGTATAAGACTATCCTTTATATAAGATAGGGATAAGCATAAGGCTATCCTTCATATAAGATAGGGATAGGCATAAGACTACTCTTCAAATAACATAGGGAAAGACATAAGGCTATCCTTCATATAAGATAGAGATAGGTATAAGGCTATCCTTCATATAAGATATAGATAATCATAAGGCTATCCTTCATATAAGATAGGGATAGGCATAAGGCTATCCTTCATATAAGATAGGGATATGCATAAGGCTATTCTTCATATAAGATAGAGATAGGTATAAGGCTATCCTTTATATAAGATAGAGATAGGTATAAGGCTATCCTTCATATAAGATAGAGATAGGTATAAGGCTATCCTTCATATAAGATAGGGATATGCATAAGGCTATCCTTCATATCAGAAAGGGTCAGGGATTAATCATAGTATACAGAATATTGGGCAGACTAGATGGACCAGCACATTTTTTGTTTCTAGGTTTGTACACATTTATTTTTAATTATTTATTTACTTATGATGTGTTTTCTACTATTTTCAATAATCAGCCAAATATAAATGGAGTAGAAGCAGTCTGGTGCCTTAAGGGTGGGAAGTCCCCAGTATCAGACCATTATTTTAGATTCTCCGCGTCCTCCCGGTTCCCAGCTCTTTCCATTGGCTCCGGTGCTGGGGTAATAATGAGGGGTTAATGCTAACTGTTTTACAGGCTTAGTAGTGGACTCTGTTTATTAGAGAGCGCCATTACGGATCCACTAATAGGTAAAAAATAAACACAATGGGGGAGATTTATCAAAACCAGTGCAGAGGAAAAGTTGTCCAGTTGCCCATAGCAACCAATCAGATCTCTTCTTTCATTTTTAACAAGGCCTCTGCAAAATGAAAGAAGCGATCTGATTGGTTGCTATGGGCAACTGGACAACAACTTTCCAAAAAAACACTCCCAGACCCCTTGTTAACCATGTTAATTAAAGGGGTACTCTGCCTTTACACATCCAGGAGCGGGACCCTGCGATCTCTCCTGCTGCACCCGGCATTCGTTTAGAGCACTGGGTGTAGCGCCGGAGGCTTATGACATCATTGAGGGGGCGTCGCCGTGACGTCACGAGCCTCCGCCCTGCATCGCCAGTCATCCGGCACGGAGCAAAGTTCGCTACGTCCACCGGATGTCTGGGTTGCCGCAGCTGAGATCGCAGGGGGCCCAAGTGGCGGGACCCCCACGATCAGACATCCTTTGGAAAGGGGGTAAGATGTCTAAGGGCGGAGTACCCCGGCGCTAAGACATCTTATACCCTATCCCATGGAAAGGGGATAAGGTGCCTGATCGCAGGGATCCCGCTGCTGGGGACCCCCGTGATCTTGCACGCAGCACCCCGTTACCATCAGTCCCAGGAGCATGTTCGCTCCGGATCTGATGACTGGTGATCACGGGGCCGGAGCATTGTGACGTCACGGCTCTGCCCCCTCAATGCAAGCCTATGGGAGGGGGCGTGACACCCCCTTAAATAGGCTTGCATTGAGGGGGCGGAGTGTGACATCACACAGGGGCGGAGCTGCAACGTCACAATACTCTGGCCCCGTCATCGGCAGTCATCAGACCTGGAGCGAACATGCTCGGGTGACTTATGGTAACGGGGTGCTGCGTGCAAGATCACGGGGGTCCCCAGCAGTGGGACCCCCGCGATCAGGCATCTTATCCCCTATCTTACCCCTTTAAATCCCAAATGTTTCCGATGTAATCCAGACTTTTTTACTTCTTAACTGTAGTTCAGCAGCTGTTGCAAAACTATAATTCGCATCATGCCAAGGTAAGTGCAAGGAAATGGCAGCCTTGTTTTGGCCATGTGACCTAATTGTCACGTGACCAAAAACGTTAGCGGCTAAACACTACACTGAAAAAGCTGAACGCTTTACTTGTGCAGTATACTACCCTTCCCTTCAGTATACTAACCTTCCCTATCAGTATACTACCCTTCCCTCTCAGTATACTACCCTTCCCTTCAGTATACTAACCTTCACTATCAGTATACTACCCTTCCCTCTCAGTATACTACCCTTCCCTATCAGTATACTACCCTTCCCTATCAGTATACTACCCTTCCCTTCAGTATACTACCCTTCCCTATCAGTATACTACCCTTCCCTCTCAGTATACTACCCTTCCCTTCAGTATGCTACCCTTCCCTCTCAGTATACTAACCTTCCCTATCAGTATACTACCTTTCCCTATCAGTATACTACCCTTCCCTTCAGTATACTACCCTTCCCTATCAGTATACTACCCTTCCCTTCAGTATACTACCCTTCCCTTCAGTATACTACCCTTCGCTTCAGTATACTACCCTTCCCTTCAGTATTCTACCCTTCCCTTCAGTATTCTACCCTTCCCTTCAGTATACTACCCTTCCGTATCAGTATACTACCCTTCCGTATCAGTATACTACCCTTCCGTATCAGTATACTACCCTTCCCTATCAGTATACTACCCTTCCCTTCAGTATACTACCCTTCCCTATCAGTATACTACCCTTCCCTTCAGTATACTACCCTTCCCTTCAGTATACTACCGTGCCCTATCAGTATACTACCCTTCCCTTCAGTATACTACCCTTCCCTATCAATATACTACCCTTCCCTTCAGTATACTACCCTTCCCTTCAGTATAATACCCTTCCCTTCAGGATACTACCCTTCCCTTCAGTATACTACCCTTCCCTATCAGTATACTACCCTTCCCTTCAGTATACCACCCTCCCCTTCAGTATACTACCCTTCCCTATCAGTATACTACCCTTCCCTATCCCTATCAGTATACTACCCTTCCCTTCCCTATAAGTATACTACCCTTCCCTATCAGTATTCTACCCTTCCCTTCAGTATACTACCCTTCCCTATCAGTATACTACCCCTCCTATTAGTATACTACCATTCCCTATCAGTATACTACCCTTTCCTCCAGTATACTACCCTTCCCTATCAGTATACTACCCTTCCCTTCAGTATACTACCCTTCCCTATCAGTATACTACCCTTCCCTTCAGTATACTACCCTTCCCTTCAGTATACTACCCTTCCCTATCAGTATATTACCCTTTCCTTCAGTATACTACCCTGCCCTATCAGTATACTATCCTTCAATATCAGTATACTACCCTTCCCTTCAGTATACTACCCTTCCCTATCAGTATACTACCCTTCCCTTCAGTATGCTACCCTTCCCTATCAGTATACTACCCTTCCCTTCAGTATACTACCCTTCCCTTCAGTATTCTACCCTTCCCTTCTGTATTCTGCCCTTCCCTTCAGTATACCACCCTTCCCTTCAGTATACTACCCTTCCCTTCAGTATACTACCCTTCCCTTCAGTATACTACCCTTCCCTATCAGTATACTACCCTTTCCTTCAGTATACTACCCTTCCCTATCAGTGTACTACCCTTCCCTATCAGTATACAACCCTTCCCTATCAGTATACTACCCTTCCCTTCAGTATACTACCCATCCCATCAGTATACTACCCTTCCCTATCGGTATACTACCCTTCACTTCAGTATACTACCCTTCCCTTCAGTATACTACCCTTCCCTATCAGTATACTACCCTTCCCTATCAGTATACTACCCTTCCCTTCAGTATACTACCCTTCCCTATCAGTATACTACCCTTCCCTTCAGTATACTACCCTTCCCTTCAGTATACTACCCTTCCCTATCAGTATACTACCCTTCCCTATCAGTATACTACCCTTCCCTTCAGTATACTACCCTTCCCTTCAGTATACTACCCTTCCCTATCAGTATACTACCCTTCCCTATCAGTATAATACCCTTCCCTTCAGTATACGACCCTTCCCTATCAGTATACTACCCTTCCCTTAGTATACTACCCTTCCCTTCAGTATACTACCCTTCCCTATCAGTATACTACCCTTCCCTTCTGTATACTACCCTTCCCTTCAGTATACTACCCTTTCCTATCAGTATACTACCCTTCTCTATCAGTATACGACCGTTCCCTATCCGTATACTACCCTTCCCTATCCGTAGACTACCCTTCCCTTCAGTATACTACCCTTCCCTTCAGTATACGACCCTTCCCTATCAGTATACTACCCTTCCCTTAGTATACTACACTTCCCTCTCAGTATACTACCCTTCCCTTCAGTATACTACCCTTCCGTATCAGTATACTACCCTTCCCTTCAGTATACTACCCTTCCCCATCAGTATACTACCCTTCCCTTCAGTATACTACCCTTCCCTATCAGTATACTACCCTTCCCTATCAGTATACTACCCTTCCCTTCAGTATACTACCCTTCCCTATCAGTATACTACCCTTCCCTTCAGTATACTACCCTTCCCTATCAGTTTACTACCCTTCCCTTCACTATACTACCCTTCCCTTCAGTATACTACCCTTCCCTATCAGTATACTACCCTTCCCTTCAGTATACTACCCTTCCCTATCAGTATACTACCCTTCCCTTCACTATACTACCCTTCCCTATCAGTATACTACCCTTCCCTTCACTATACTACCCTTCCCTTCAGTATACTACCCTTTCCTATCAGTATACTACCCTTCCCTTAGCATACTACCCTTTCCTATCAGTATACTACCCTTCCCTTAGTATACTACCCTTCCCTATCAGTATACTACCCTTCCCTTCAGTATACTACCCTTCCCTTAGTATACTACCCTTCCCTTCAGTATACTACCCTTTCCTATCAGTATACTACCCTTCCCTCTCAGTCTACTACCCTTCCCTTCAGTATACTACCCTTCCCTATCAGTATACTACCCTTCCCTTCAGTAAACCACCCTTCTGTGGCTTTCCATAATTGCCATAAAGAATGATGTCCCGTGCAGGCACCCCACCAGAAGTGACCACAAACAGAGTATGTGTGGTGCGTACTGGAGTGAGAATGTTCCAGACTTCTGTAGCTAGATACCACTGATGTCAGAGATGGGGTCTTGTGCAGCTGAGCCCCGGAAGTAAGAAGAAAGAGGATGTCAGCAGAAGAAGAGGAATTGCGGTCAGCGAGGGACACGTGACCGCTTCTGCAATCAAGAACATCAAACCGTTTACATAATGGTGGTACATTGTGCATACACAGCCACCGATCACATTACACATATTTAAATCTTAACCCCTTGGGGACGCAGGGTTTCTCTGTCTTTGCACTTAAGTTTTTTTCCTCCTTACCTTTTAAAAATCATAACCCTTTCAATTTTGCACCTAAAAATCCCTATGATGGCTTATTTTTTGCGCCACCAATTCTACTTTGTAATGACATCAGTAATTTTACCCAAAAATCTATGGCAAAATGGGAAAAAAAATCATTGTGCGACAAAATTGAACAAAAAATGAATTTTTTTTAATTTTGGGGGCTTCCGTTTCTACGCAGTACATTTTTCAGTAAAAATGACACCTTATCATTATTCTGTAGGTCCATATGATAAAAATTATATCCTACTTATATAGGTTTGATTTTGTCGTACTTCTGAAAAAAAATCATAATTACATGCAGGAAAATGTATGTGTCACGATGCCGGCTGGCAGGTAGTGGATCCTCTGTGCCAGAGAGGGATTGGCGTGGACCGTGCTAGAGGATCGGTTCTAAGTCACTACTGGTTTTCACCAGAGCCCGCCGCAAAGCGGGATGGTCTTGCTGCGGCGGTAGTGACCAGGTCGTATCCCCTAGCAACGGCTCAACCTCTCTGGCTGCTGAAGATAGGCGCGGTACAAGGGAGTAGACAGAAGCAAGGTCGGACGTAGCAGAAGGTCGGGGCAGGCAGCAAGGATCGTAGTCAGGGGCAACGGCAGAAGGTCTGGAATCACAGGCAAGGAACACACAAGGAACGCTTTCACTGGCACTAGGGCAACAAGATCCGGCGAGGGAGTGAAGGGGAAGTGAGGTGATATAGGGAAGTGCACAGGTGTAAACACTAATTGGAACCACTGCACCAATCAGCGGTGCAGTGGCCCTTTAAATCGCAAAGACCCGGCGCGCGCGCGCCCTAGGGAGCGGGGCCGCGCGCGCCGGGACAGAACTGACGGGGAGCGAGTAAGGTACGGGAGCCGGGGTGCGCATCGCGAGCGGGCGCTACCCGCATCGCGAATCGCATCCCGGCCGGAGGTGGTAACGCAGCGCCCCGGGTCCGTGGAACCGACCGGGGCGCTGCAGTGAGGGAAGTGTAGCGAGCGCTCCGGGGAGGAGCGGGGACCCGGAGCGCTCGGCGTAACAGTACCCCCCCCCTTGGGTCTCCCCCTCTTCTTGGGGCCTGAGAACCTGAGGATCAGACTTTTGTCCAGGATATTGTCCTCAGGTTCCCAGGACCTCTCTTCTGGACCACAACCCTCCCAATCCACTAAAAAAAAAGTTCTTCCCCTGACCTTTTTAGAGGCCAAAATCTCTTTGACAGAGAAGATGTCCGAGGAGCCGGAAACAGGAGTGGGAGGAACAGATTTAGGAGAAAAACGGTTGAGGATGAGAGGTTTAAGAAGAGAGACGTGAAAGGCATTAGGGATACGAAGAGAAGGAGGAAGAAGAAGTTTGTAAGAGACAGGATTAATTTGACACAAAACTTTAAAAGGACCAAGATAGCGTGGTCCCAACTTATAGCTCGGGACACGGAAACGGACATATTTAGCGGAGAGCCATACCTTGTCTCCAGGGGAAAAAATGGGAGGAGCTCTTCTTTTCTTATCTGCGAATCTCTTCATGCGAGAAGAAGCCTGTAAGAGAGAATTTTGGGTCTCTTTCCATATGGTGGAAAGATCACGAGAAATTTCATCCACAGCGGGCAGACCAGAGGGCAAGGGGGTAGGGAGGGGGGGAAGAGGGTGACGGCCGTACACCACGAAAAACGGAGATTTGGAGGAAGATTCAGAGATTCTGAAATTATACGAGAATTCGGCCCAAGGTAGAAGATCTGCCCAGTCATCCTGGCGGGAGGAAACAAAATGTCGTAAATAGTCACCCAAGATCTGGTTAATTCTCTCTACTTGTCCATTGGATTGAGGATGGTATGCAGAAGAAAAATTTAATTTAATCTTGAGTTGTTTACAGAGAGCCCTCCAGAATTTAGACACAAATTGGACGCCTCTATCCGAGACGATCTGTGTAGGCAACCCGTGAAGACGAAAAATGTGTACAAAAAATTGTTTAGCCAACTGAGGCGCTGAAGGAAGACCAGGAAGAGGGATGAAATGTGCCATTTTGGAGAATCGATCAACGACCACCCAAATAACAGTGTTGCCATGGGATGGGGGTAAGTCAGTAATAAAATCCATACCAATCAGAGACCAAGGTTGTTCGGGGACAGGTAGAGGATGAAGAAAACCAGCGGGCTTCTGGCGAGGAGTCTTATCCCGGGCACAGATAGTGCAGGCTCGCACAAAGTCCACCACATCAGTCTCTAGAGTCGGCCACCAATAGAAGCGAGAGATGAGTTGCACAGATTTCTTGATGCCCGCATGACCTGCGAGATGGGAGGAGTGACCCCATTTGAGGATCCCAAGGCGTTGGCGTGGAGAAACAAAGGTCTTTCCTGGAGGAGTTTGCCTGATGGAGGCTGGAGAAGTGGAAATCAGGCAGTCAGGAGGAATGATGTGTTGAGGAGAGAGTTCAATTTCAGAGGCATCTGAGGAACGAGAGAGAGCATCGGCCCTAATGTTTTTATCAGCAGGCCGAAAGTGAATTTCAAAATTAAATCGGGCAAAGAACAGAGACCACCTGGCCTGACGAGGATTCAGCCGTTGGGCAGACTGGAGGTAGGAGAGGTTCTTGTGATCGGTGTAAATAATAACTGGAAATCTTGATCCCTCCAGCAGATGCCTCCATTCCTCAAGTGCTAATTTAATGGCTAGAAGCTCTCGATCCCCGATGGAGTAGTTCCTCTCCGCCGGAGAGAAGGTCCTGGAAAAAAAACCACAAGTAACAGCATGCCCGGAAGAGTTTTTTTGTAGAAGGACAGCTCCAGCTCCCACTGAGGAGGCATCAACCTCCAATAGGAAGGGTTTAGATGGGTCAGGTCTGGAGAGCACGGGAGCCGAAGAAAAGGCAGACTTGAGTCGTTTAAAGGCGTCTTCCGCTTGAGGAGGCCAAGACTTGGGATCGGCATTTTTTTTTGTTAAAGCCACAATAGGAGCCACAATGGTAGAAAAATGTGGAATAAATTGCCTGTAATAATTGGCGAACCCCAAAAAACGTTGGATGGCACGGAGTCCGGAGGGGCGTGGCCAATCTAAGACGGCAGAGAGTTTATCTGGGTCCATTTGTAGTCCCTGGCCAGAGACCAAGTATCCTAGAAAAGGAAGAGATTGGCATTCAAACAGACATTTCTCTATTTTGGCATAGAGTTGATTATCACGAAGTCTCTGAAGAACCATACGGACATGCTGGCGGTGTTCTTCAAGATTGGCAGAAAAAATCAGGATATCGTCCAGATATACAACAACACAGGAGTATAGTAGATCACGAAAAATTTCATTAACAAAGTCTTGGAAGACGGCAGGGGCGTTGCATAGACCAAAGGGCATGACCAGATACTCAAAGTGTCCATCTCTGGTGTTAAATGCCGTTTTCCATTCATCCCCCTCTCTGATGCGGATGAGATTATAAGCACCTCTTAAGTCCAGTTTGGTAAAAATATGGGCACCTTGGAGACGATCAAAGAGTTCAGAGATGAGGGGTAGGGGGTAGCGGTTCTTAACCGTGATTTTATTAAGACCGCGGTAGTCAATGCAAGGACGTAGAGAGCCATCTTTTTTGGACACAAAGAAAAATCCGGCTCCGGCAGGAGAGGAGGATTTACGGATAAAGCCCTTTTTTAAATTTTCTTGGACGTATTCAGACATGGCAAGAGTCTCTGGGACGGACAGAGGATAGATTCTGCCCCGGGGTGGAGTAGTGCCCGGGAGGAGGTCAATGGGACAATCATAAGGCCTGTGAGGAGGTAGAGTCTCAGCTTGTTTTTTGCAAAAAACGTCCGCAAAGTCCATATAGGCCTTAGGGAGACCGGTTACATGAGGAAGCACAGGGACACGGCAAGGTTTACTGGGAACCGGTTTTAAGCAGTCCTTGGAACAAGAGGGCCCCCAACTCTTGATCTCCCCAGTGGACCAATCCAGGATTGGGGAATGGAGTTGAAGCCAGGGAAGTCCAAGAAGGATTTCAGAAGTGCAATTGGGGAGGACCAACAGTTCAATCCTCTCGTGATGAGATCCGATGCACATTAGAAGGGGCTCCGTGCGGAAACGTATAGTACAGTCCAATCTTTCATTGTTTACACAATTGATGTAGAGGGGTCTGGCGAGACTGGTCACCGGGATGTTGAACCTGTTGACGAGAGAGGCTAAGATGAAATTTCCTGCAGATCCAGAGTCCAAGAAGGCCACAGCAGAGAAGGAGAAGGCAGAGGCAGACATCCGCACAGGCACAGTAAGACGTGGAGAAGCAGAGTAGACATCAAGGACTGTCTCACCTTTGTGCGGAGTCAGCGGACATCTTTCCAGGCGGGGAGGACGGATAGGACAATCCTTCAGGAAGTGTTCGGTACTAGCACAGTACAGGCAGAGATTCTCCATGCGGCGTCGTGTCCTCTCTTGGGGTGTCAGGCGAGACCGGTCGACCTGCATAGCCTCCACGGCGGGAGGCACAGGAACAGATTGCAGGGGACCAGAGGAGAGAGGAGCCGGGGAGAAGAAACGCCTCGTGCGAACAGAGTCCATATCCTGGCGGAGCTCCTGACGCCGTTCGGAAAAACGCATGTCAATGCGAGTGGCAAGATGGATGAGTTCATGTAGGTTAGCAGGGATTTCTCGTGCGGCCAGAACATCTTTAATGTTGCTGGATAGGCCTTTTTTAAAGGTCGCGCAGAGTGCCTCATTATTCCAGGATAATTCTGAAGCAAGGGTACGGAACTGTACGGCATACTCGCCAACGGAAGAATTACCCTGGACCAGGTTCAACAGGGCAGTCTCAGCAGAAGAGGCTCGGGCAGGTTCCTCAAAGACACTTCGAATTTCCGAGAAGAAGGAGTGTACAGAGGCAGTGACGGGGTCATTGCGGTCCCAGAGCGGTGTGGCCCAAGCCAGGGCTTTTCCAGACAGCAGGCTGACTACGAAAGCCACCTTAGACCTTTCAGTGGGGAACTGGTCCGACATCATCTCCAAGTGTAATGAACATTGGGAAAGAAAGCCACGGCAAAACTTAGAGTCCCCATCAAATTTATCCGGCAAGGATAGTCGTATTCCAGAAGCGGCCACTCGCTGCGGAGGAGGTACAGGAGCTGGCGGAGGAGATGATTGCTGGAGCTGTGGTAGTAACTGTTGTAGCATAACAGTCAGTTGAGACAGCTGTTGGCCTTGTTGCGCAATCTGTTGTGACTGCTGGGCGACCACCGTGGTGAGGTCAGCGACAACTGGCAGAGGAACTTCAGCGGGATCCATGGCCGGATCTACTGTCACGATGCCGGCTGGCAGGTAGTGGATCCTCTGTGCCAGAGAGGGATTGGCGTGGACCGTGCTAGAGGATCGGTTCTAAGTCACTACTGGTTTTCACCAGAGCCCGCCGCAAAGCGGGATGGTCTTGCTGCGGCGGTAGTGACCAGGTCGTATCCCCTAGCAACGGCTCAACCTCTCTGGCTGCTGAAGATAGGCGCGGTACAAGGGAGTAGACAGAAGCAAGGTCGGACGTAGCAGAAGGTCGGGGCAGGCAGCAAGGATCGTAGTCAGGGGCAACGGCAGAAGGTCTGGAATCACAGGCAAGGAACACACAAGGAACGCTTTCACTGGCACTAGGGCAACAAGATCCGGCGAGGGAGTGAAGGGGAAGTGAGGTGATATAGGGAAGTGCACAGGTGTAAACACTAATTGGAACCACTGCACCAATCAGCGGTGCAGTGGCCCTTTAAATCGCAAAGACCCGGCGCGCGCGCGCCCTAGGGAGCGGGGCCGCGCGCGCCGGGACAGAACTGACGGGGAGCGAGTAAGGTACGGGAGCCGGGGTGCGCATCGCGAGCGGGCGCTACCCGCATCGCGAATCGCATCCCGGCCGGAGGTGGTAACGCAGCGCCCCGGGTCCGTGGAACCGACCGGGGCGCTGCAGTGAGGGAAGTGTAGCGAGCGCTCCGGGGAGGAGCGGGGACCCGGAGCGCTCGGCGTAACAGTATGTTTAAAATTGTCCTCTTCTGACCCTTATAACTTTTTTATTTCCCCATGTATGGGGCGGTATTGGAGCTCATTCTTTGCGCCGTGATCTGAAATTTTTTGCGGTACCATTTTTGTATTGGAATTTTTTTGCACGTACGCCATTGACCATGCGGTTTAACTAAAGATATATTTTATATAATTCGGACATTTCCGCACGCGGCTTACCACATATGTTTATTTTTATTTACACTGTTTTTTTTTTAATGGGAAAAGGGGGGTGATTCAAACTTTTATTAGGGAAGGGGTTAAATGATCTTTATTAACTTTTTTTTTTTTCCACTTTTTTTTTTTTTTTGCAATGTTATAGCTCCCATAGGGGACTATAACACTGCACACACTGATCTTTTACATTGATCATTGTTATCCCATAGGGCGCTATAGCACTGCACACACTGATCTTTTACATTGATCATTGTTATCCCATAGGGCGCTATAGCACTGCACACACTGATCTTTTACATTGCTCACTGGTTTCTCATAGGAAACCATTGATCAATGATTTTGCCGCTTGACTGCTCATGCCTGGATCTCAGGCACTGAGCAGTCATTCAGCGATCGGACAGCGAGGAGGAAGGTAGGAAACCCTCCTGCTGTCCTACAGCTGTTCGGGATGCCACGATTTCACCGCAGCGATCGCAAACAGCCCCCTGAGCTAACCGGCATTAGTTTACTTTCACTTTAGACGCGGCGGTCAACTTTGAACACCACGTCTAAAGGGTTTATAGCACGTGGCACAATGATCAGTGTTATAGAAAGGGAGTGGGCGGAGGGTGTACACTCTACTTCCCCAAACAGGTTAAAAAAGGCCAGACAACCCCCTTTAAAGGGGTATTCTCCCCCTAAAATTTTTATCCCCTATCCAAAGCATAGGGGATAACATGTCTGATCATGGAAGGTCTGGCCGCTGGGACCCCCCTTGATCTCCGGGCAGGTGCTGCGGCATTATGGTCACAGAATCCTGGGGCTTCTGTGATTGTGACAATGCACCACGTCCCCTCCGTTCCTGTATATGGAAGGGGGCATGACGGCTAGTACACAGTCGTCACACCTCCTCACATAAACATGAATAGAGGGGGCGTGGCAGCTGTGATCGCCTGTTGTCCGGTAAGGAGCAGAGTTCGCTCCACGTTCCGGGTGACTGGGGTGCCCCATCGGCCGGACCCCAACAATCAGACATGTTATCCCCTATCCTTTGGATAAGGGATGACATGTCTAGCGGCAGAGTTCCCCTGTAATTTCCGTTTATCTATAAATTGCATTTTCCTGCTTTGAGTCCTGTTCAGACATTGTGTTTATGTCTGAACATTTTCTGTGTTTATTCTCTCTGGTTTGGGAACAGTTAACTCTTCAGCACTGGGGGGATATATAAGGCCTCTTCTGGTGCTGCTCTGGATTGGTAATTACACCTGTTACTCAGAAGTTTTCATTATTTTGCTATGTCTGTCTGTGTGCACTAATGTCTTTAGTTAGCCATGGCTCCATGTTCTAGTTATTTGATATAGATTTCAGCATGCTTTTTTTTAGTATCCTTCTCAGGTTTGAGTGTTCTTGTATTGTTCGTTCTGCATTTGCTTTGTGTTGTCTTAGTCTGTATTTGCGTTTGCTGTGCGTTTGTCAGTCCTGTTTTGACCCTCGATCTCCTAGGATAGAATCCTGTTCTGAGCCTTGTGCTAATTCGTCTATCTAGGAGTGAGGGAGTCTTGTGTCTGTACCCGTGTTTGCTTGTATTTAGGATTTTTGCTTCCTCCTAGGCTAGTATCCTGATCAATCTGTATAGAGTGCCTGGCTAGGAGCCTATTTGGCTTCAGTATTGATGTCCCTCCATATTTGGAGTGGGATGTCTACTGTGTTCCTTGTTTGGAATCCAGTGTGAACCATGCTCTTGATTTCCTGACCCGTTTAGTGTTCTGACATTCAGTTAACCTGTTCATGCCCTGCGTTTCCTGGTTTGTCTGCTGTATACTTAT
Organism: Hyla sarda; assembly: GCF_029499605.1. Lineage (NCBI taxonomy): Eukaryota > Metazoa > Chordata > Amphibia > Anura > Hylidae > Hyla > Hyla sarda. Next base: position 439,252,444 of record NC_079191.1, on the reverse strand, counting down.
CCTCATATCTAGTCTTGTTCATATTATAATAACGTTGATCTTGATCCTGGTTCTTGAACTGTATGTTAGTATGTTATATCCTTCCTGACTTGTTTCCCGACATGTACCCTTTGGTACCTTTGACACTTATGCCCATGCACTTTAGTGCAGTATAGGGTCCATCCTCATGGTTGTCGATCCGTCATTTAGGGCAGATGGGCAATAGGAAGGGACATTAAGTTCTCACTACCACCCTCCTGCCATCCGTTCATGACAATCCCTTTATTGATAATCTCAGCTCTGCTACATCTGAACAAAAGCAACAAATTCCTGGAAAGGACTCGTAGCTTTCAGCAAAAAAGTGAAACGCTGATCCTGGAGCATTAATCAGCGGAGTAAATAATTCCACCTACCGCTTCAGCAACAGATTCAATCCACAGGTGAGATGAGGAAGTGATACTGCGGCGAGCCAGCACAATAAACGCCAGAGATTTATTCTGAATAATAACATTGTTGGTTAACAATTTGCGTTGGTGCAATTTATCATCGGAGGGAGATATCATTTGTTAGATATATAGATTCCCGCGACAGAACAGGGCACGGAGACAACTCTGTGCGGGGAATGTGGCACTTCGAGCTGTTTCTTAGATTTTTCATCATCACAACCTCCGTATATCACACGGAAGACACAAAAGAGCCAGTTATTTACCTAAGGAGACCGCGTTACCAGGACATAGAATTTATAGATGAAGCTGATCATTGAATTCTAAGATTTATCCGGAAAAAAGGACGCTCGTAAAAAATGTAAATTTCTACAAAAAGTATTATTCCTTAAAGGGGTACTCCAGTGCTCCAGAGTTCTGAACATTTTCTTTACAATGCTCGGAGCTGGAGGTGTGATCGTGACGTCACAGCCACGCCCCCTCATGACATCACGCAACACCCCATCCATTCATGGCTATGGGAGGTGGCGTGGTGTGGCGCGCCCCTTCCCATAGACATGAATGGAGCGGAGGGGATGTGGCGTGACGCCACGAGGGGCTTGGCCGTCATGACCACTGCCCCAGGAACCCAGCGCTTGTTTAGAACGCGAGGTGCTGTGGGAGATCACGGGTGGGGGGGGGGGGAGCAGCAGCGGGACCCCTGCGATCAGACATCTTATCCCATATCCTTTTGATAGTAGATAAGATGTACCCCTTTAAGGCTATCCAGCCAGGGAAGATCATATCCTATAGTGACATCATATCCTATGGTGTTCACCATCGAGCATTAGGTTTTTAAAGGAGCTCTATGGGAATATATATATATATATATATATATATATATATATATATATATTTGCTTATATAGTCCCCATGATCTTCTGCATGGGACTCTGTCTCTCCATGGGAACGGAGGGTGTTGACCCTTGCACGAAGCGCCGACGACACCCCCCCCCCCCTCCATGCATCTCTATGGAGATACAGTGTATTGGTATTGCTTCATTCCTGGGGACTGCCAGGGGTGCTGTTCAGGAGACGTCATGACGTCACACCACGCCCCCTCCATTCATGTCCATGGGAGGGGGCGTGACGGCAGTCACGCCCCCTCCCATAGACATGAATGGAGGGGGCGTGGTGTGACATCACATCTCCTCCCCTGTAAACCCAGCTTTTTCCGAGACTGAAGAAGCACAAAATGCCGGGTACTGCACAGAGATCACGGGGGGTCCCAGCAGTTGGACCCCCACCATCAGACACTAATGGGACAAGTTGTCCTGCATGATATTTCTCCTTAATTTTTTTTAAATTTTTATTTTTTATCCTTTTTTTTCCCATCGCTATGGCTCTAGGAGACCTTGTTGCCTGCAATTTCTTTTCTTTTGATATTTTTTTTATGCATTTACGTCTCCTTGAGAAGCTTAAATCTTTTATCTATACATCCCAGTGCAGAAAGGGGTTAATGAAAAAACATAAAACGAACCTTTTTGATCCGACCTTGGTGTTTTTATTGTATTATTATTATTATTCTTTTTTAAAGGATAAGTGTCCATGCCATTAACCTGCCCGGTAGACCCCTCCACTTCCCTCTTTGGCTCCCGGCTGCGGGGATCAATCTCTAATAATGTCACATGGATTTATGCGCGGTGTCTTGACATTACATTGTAACGCAATTGTTTCTGGTTTCACCCCGGTGTAGAGCGCTGGAGATTGATGGCTCCGCTGAGAGGGGATAATCCCATTCGGCCGACTCCTCGCCGTCATTTCCATCCCGCGTTCCCCTCTTCCCCTCCGAGAAGCGATGTGTGTAGTATTAACAATATGGGCGAACTGGAAGGCGCAATCATGACACAAAGCCATTGAAAGCCACTTACGATCCATAGAGACGGGCGGAGGTAGGGGCTGAAATTGTTCCTCTTTTGAAATATCATGCAGTACTAATTCCCGGCCTGCTGAGACCATGAACAATTATAGTGGAACACAATCACCCGGCCATGGGCCATCTGCTGCGTATTAGCTGCTCGCTTATGTCTGAAAGGAAAAGCAAAAATGCAGTTTTGTAGCCTTTTCTGCCTATTTAGTGACTGTGGGCTGCGTGCTCGCAGCTCATATAGTCCTCGTTGAATTCATGCCTCCATAGATATTGGCGGTCTATGGCGAGAGTGGCCAAGAAATAAGGCAGTGCCACCCCATCTCCTAAAACTGTGCTCCACTGGGAAGGCATCAGTCAACAAAAGATTGCAGCTTAAAGGGGTGCGCCGGTGGAAATTGTATTATTTTTTTTTTTAAATCAACTGGTGCTAGAAAATTATACAGATTTGTAAAGTACTTCAATTTAAAAATCTTAATCCTTTCAGTACTTATGAGCTTCTGAAATTAAGGTTGTTCTTTTCTGTCTAAGTGCTCTCTGATGACACGTGTCTCGGGAAACGCCCAGTTTAGAAGAGGTTTGCTATGGGGATTTGCTTCTAAACTGGGCGGTTCCCGAGACACGTGTCATCAGAGAGGATTTAGACAGAAAAGAACAACCTTAACTTCAGAAGCTCATAAGTACTGTAAGGATTAAGATTTTTTAATAGAAGTAATTTACAAATCTGTTTAACTTTCTGGAGCCAGTTGATATATATATATATATATATATATATATATATATATATATATATACATATATATATATATATATATATATACACAAGTTTTTTCCTGGATAACCCCTAGGGGTGCTCCGGTGGAAAACATTTTTTATTTTTATTTTATTTTTTTAAATCAACTGGTGCTAGAAAGTTATACAGATTTGTAAAGTACTTCAATTTAAAAATCTTAATCCTTTCAGTACTTATCAGCTGCTGTATGCTCCACAGGAAGTTGTGTAGTTCTTTCCAGTCTGACCACAGTGCTCTCTGCTGACCCCTCTGTCCATGTCAGGAACTGTCCAGAGTGGAAGCAAATCCCCATAGCAAACCTCTCCTGCTCTGGACAGTTCCTCATATGGACAGAGGGGTCAGCAGAGAGCAGTGTGGTCAGACTGGAAAGAACTACACAACTTCCAGTGGAGCATACAGCAGCTGATAAGTACTAGAAGGGTTAAGGTTTTAACATAGAGGTAATTTACAAATCTGTATAACTTTCTGGCACTAGTTGATTTTAAAAGAAAATTGTTTTCCACTGGAGTACCCCTTTAACCCCTTCGCCCTTCCCGCTCTATGATGGATATATCCATCATGGTGGGAAATAATTTAAAGGGGTTTTCCACCTATAGACATCCAATCCTTAATCCAAAAGATGTCTGAACGCGGGCATTCTGAACTTTTTGTTCCGAACGCTGGGTTTTGGGCCGTGGTCGTGATGTCACACCCACTTGTAATGTCAGATCACACCTCCTTCAGACATGAATGGAGGGGGCGTAGCGTGACAACCACAGCCTGCCACGCCCCCTCCATTAAGGTCCATGGGAGATGCCACGCCCCCTCCCATAGACATGAATGGATGGGCATGGCCTGATGTCATGAGGGGGCATGGCGTGACGACCAGAATGCCAGAGTTGCATGCAGGAGATCGCGGGGGTTCCTAGAAGCGGGACCCCGCAATCAGACATCATACTCCTTATCCTTTGGATAGGGGACAAGATGTATAGGGGTGGTGTACCCCTTTAAAAAGCTGCTTTGCATATCCAATACTACTATATTAGCTGGAACACTCCTTAAAGTTAAAAAATGTTGGCCTGCAAATGATAACATTCCTCAAACACATGCCATTAAAGTGTGTGTGGGGGGGTTCATGGCTCTAATGTTTGGGACAGTAAACGGCACTGCTCTGGCTCAAATGTTTGGGACAGTAAACGGCACTGCTCTGGCTCTAATGTTTGGGACAGTAAACGGCACTGCTCTGGCTCTAATGTTTGGGAAAAGAAACGGCACTGCTCTGGCTCTAATGTTTGGGAAAAGAAACGGCACTGCTCAGATTTGTCCCAGAGGAAATCTAAGTGACCACAGTGCAAAAATTATGATTAAGCAAAAGGTTAAGTTGCAATCTCCGTTCTGCCGCACCGGCACAGGATGATGGACCGGAGATGAGGAGCTCCGAGGATGAGAGGACAAACTTATTCTGAGTTGTCATCCTTTACCGATAGAAAGTCAGCCATAAGGCTTCAAGCACACGAACAATGGGTCGAAGGAAGTTTATAGGATCCATTACGTCCCAAACTACCCGGAGTCATCCCCGGTCATCCATATCAATGAGAACTATTGTCCGGTGGTTAAATCGACGCCTCCGCACCGCGCTCTGTCATTTTATCAGAAGAACAATCACTTTTCTCCACTCCACCGGCCAAGTGATCAATACGGAGCATCTCCGGCTGACGTCACCGCCTTCTGCCTGGGTATTAGACATAAATATACATTGATCTACAGCGCATTATCAGCAGGAAATCATACGGCCCTTCTCAAAACCAGACGGTCATTTCCACAAGTAACGAGGAGGTTTTATACATTTTTCTCAATTTTCCTTTCTTTGTGCAGCAAATAATGGATGAAATGTTGGTAGCAAATTGTTATAATAGACTTTTATGGTCCATTCACACGGGGGGGATTGAAATTACCCCCCCCCCCCCCCCCCCGCGCACCTGAAGACATCGGCATGGTATGGGGGATTAGTGGTCTCAGGAGGAGGGGGAAGGAGTCAGAGACAGATGTCTAAATCATCAGTATAGTTTAGGGGAAAGGGTTAAATCACAGAGCCAGCTGGATCCCCCCCCCCATGCAGAGATCCTAGAGTTACACCCCATTGTGTGTGTATATGTTGAGGAGATCTCCCAAAGCTTAAAGGGGTACTGCACCCCTAGACATCTTATACCCCATCCAGAGGATCCAAAGAATAGGGGATAAGATGTCTGATCGCGGGGGTCCCGCCACTGGGGATCTTGGCTGCGGCACCCCAGACATCCGGTTCATGGAGCGAACTTTGCTCCGTTCCAAATGACTGGCAATGCCGGGCGGAGGCTAGTGACGTCAAGGTCATGCCCCGCTCGTGGCGACACGGCCACCCCCTCTCAATGCAAGTCTATGGGAGGGGGCATGACGGCTGCGTTTAAAGGGGCATTCCAGTAGAAAACAATTTGTTTTAGGTCAACTGGTGCCAGAAAGTTAAACAGATTTGTATAATACTTCTATTTAAAAATCTTAATCCTTTTGGTTGAGTTGTTCTTTTCTGTCTAAGTGCTCTCTGATGACACGTGTCTCGGGAACCGCCCAGTTTAGAAGCAAATGCCCATAGCAAACCTCTTCTGCTCTGTGCGGTTCTTGAGACAAGCAAAGATGTCAGCAGAGAGCACTGTTGTCAGACGGAGGACAACAGCTCAACTTCAGTAGCTGATCATTATTGACAGGATTGAGATTTTTTTTTATAGAAGTAATTTACAAATCTGTTTAACTTTCTGGAGCCAGTTGATATATAAAAAAAATAAAAAGTTTTTTCCTGGAATACCCCTTTAAGTGCTCAATGTTAATCTGTTAGTGCATGGCAAACTCAACGTCAAGACACTCCTTCAAACATAGCTCCAGTTCCCAAGCCTAATAAAAATGACCTTATTAGTGTCTATAGTTCAAGATCTATTCAAAAGTAAAAAAAAAAAAAAACTTTATCCTTCCCGTACTTATCAGCTGCTGTATGCTCCACCGGAAGTTGTGTAGTTCTTTCCAGTCTGACCACAGTGCTCTCTTCTGACACCTCTGTCCATGTCAGAAACTGTCCCAAGCAGGTGCAAATCCCCATAGCAAACCTATCCGTCTCAGTTTCTGCCATGGACAGAGGTGGCAGCAGAGAGCACTGTGGTCAGATTGGAAAGAACTACACAACTTCCTGTGGAGCATAATGACGCTGATTAAGATTTTTATATAGAAGTAATTTACAATTGTTTAACTTTCTGGCACCAGTTGATTAAAAAAAAATTGTTTTCCACCGGAGTACCCCTTTAAAGGTATTCCACTGGCCAGCGTTTGGAAGATTTAGTTCCGAACTCTGTGTGCGCGCTGCGGGGGGTCGGCCATGTCCCCTCGTGACATCACGCCACACCCCTCAATGCAAGTCTATGAGAGGCTGCCACGCCCCCTCCCACAGACTTGCATTGAGGGGGCGTGGCCGACACACAACACACACAACGTTCGGAACTAAATCTTCCGAACGCTGGCCAGTGGAGTACCCCTTTAAGCACATATTTTAGCACATAAATTGGGAGAGGTTTTAGGCCATAAATGTCCCAAAATATGTCCCAACAGAAAATATTTGCGGAGCCCCCAAAAAAATCTTAAAATATGCCTTAAAAAAGGACCAAATTTAAAGTCTGACAACATTAAGTCTTGTCAAGAATTAGCATTTTATAAATTTTACCATCAGTCAAAAAAACGAAAAGAAAAAAAGAGAAGAAAAGTATTATAATACTGAAAATCCCCTGAGGTTAGTTATGAACAAGTTAACTTTTCCACGAAAAGTTTAGGGACTCGGCTGCTTAGGCTCGGATTACGGCGTGATTGGAAATTTGCTGGTTTCAGCCCTCGTAACAGCTGGCGCTCGGTTTCATCAAAGGGAGATCATATTTTTGGCACGTTAAAAAGTTTACAATTTTTATCTTGTCATAAAAGCGTATTTAGAGGAAGCATTAAACGCACTTTAACGTTTCATCCCATCCGACGGGGCTAAATAGATAAATGCATAATAATGGGGACGTCGCTTAAAGGGACATTGTGCCGAAAAAGCTTTAATTACCGGAGAACCTGGAGCAGAATCCGAACAAAGCGGCGGCTTTATTTAAGCCAGATTCTCTTTCTTGGCTTCTGAGGACTTGGAATTCTGTGCGCGGCTTTTATGATTTTTCAGCATTTGTAATTGAATACATAATTCTAACTCCGAGGGGCCGCAGCAGTTTGTAAAGCGCAAATGTGAAAATCCACAAAGCAAAACACATTTGTTTGTTCTATTTGAGTGTTTATTTTTATTTTTTTTACCACATTTGTCATATTCAGCTCCGGCACCTAATATTAAAGGGGTACTCCACCATCTAGGGGACCCTAGTGATCTCCCTACTTCACCCGGCATTCGTTTAGAGCGTTGGGTGCAGCTCCGGAGGCTCTTGACATCACGCCCACGCCCCCTCAATGCAAGTCTATGGGAGGGGGCGTGACGGCCGTCACGCCCCCTCCCATAGACTTGCATTGAGGGGGCGTGTCCGTGACATCACGATGACTGACAATGAGGGGGCTCGTGACGTTACGGCCACGCCCCACTTGTGACGTTACGGCCATACCCCTTCAATGCAAGTCTATGGGAGGAGGTGTGACGGCCGTCACGCCCCCTCCCATAGACTTGCATTGAAGGGGCGTGGCTGTGACGTCACAAGCCTACAGAGCTGCGGCGGGACCCCCGCAATCTGATCTCTTATCCCCCTATCCTTTGGATTGGGGATAAGATGTCTAGGGGCAGAGTACCCCTTTAACCTCTTCTGCCAGACCTCACACGTACGTGATGGACAGCCCCACTCACATGGCAGCAGTCAAAGTTCATTCTGGCTGTTTACAGTGATTTTCAGATGCTGAAACCTTTATTTTTTTTTTTGTCTAAAATTTTAATATATAGCAGTAAATAAAGTTATTTCCTACCGTTCTGTGATCTTTTAGGCTTTCCTTCTGCCACGGATGTAAACTGTCTCCTCTGTTGACTTCATTATTATCATATTTCCTTTCTACTATAGTGTACATCCTGTAACTGACTTCCTGTTCCTGCTGTACACTCTAGCTGGCAATTAAGCACACTCTATATCACTCCCTATGTGGTAGGCACTCTAAATAAGTCATATAGATACCAAATAATGTGAGTATATAAGCAGCAAATGTAGTCACTATATACAATACCAGGATATTGTTACTGACTCAATCCAGAATACCAAGACCGAAATTACCAAGGGAAACAATACAGCTGCATCATGATCACCTATTACCACCACATAATGACTAGTACATCATACTTATGTGGTGACCCAGTACAGAATCACATACTCTTCTGTACTCCTGCCCATCCTGTGTGGCAGATGCTGCTTCAATCTCTGTCTTGTGCCCACTCTCCTCAGGACTCTATAATATAAACTGTTATGCATTGGTTAATGTATTAGTATTTTCTATGTACTTGTCGCTTTAAACCTGTTGTCATGGACCTTGTTGTTAAGGGTATATGCAGAGGTGAACCATGTGACTTATCTGCCCAATGGGACTTCTCAAAACTTGCTCCCGCCCCCGGGGCCCCCGTCAATCTTTTCAGGACACAAGGATGTCCCTGTTACCTCTCTGCGGCCCCACGTTAACTTTAAAAACGCAGGGGCCGCCGGGAGGTAGCACACACGGGGACGTCACTGATGTCCTGTGCATGCACCCATAGAAGAGCAGAGCAGCGGAGCAGTGAGGAGGACGCGTGCATGGTACGTCACCACTCACCAGCACGTCATCTTCAGTGTTCCGACCACCACTCCTCTACTGTCCCGGGACCTACTGCTATGGCCCATAGGCCATATCAGTAGATCGTGACCCTGGACCGGAGGAGCGGTGGTCGGAACACTGGGGCAGTACACAGATATACAGCCTCCAGCCATACACTGTATATGTCTGAAGGCTGTATGTCTGTGGGGGAGCAGTAGTGCACCTAATGTGGGGAACTATGCTGCACCTAATGTGGGGAACTATACTGCACCTAATATGGGGAACTATACTGCACCTAATGTGGGGAACTATACTGCACCTAATGTGGGGAACTATACTTCACCTAATGTGGAGAACTATACTGCACCTAATGTGGGGGGGGACTGTACTGCACCTAATGTGGGGGAACTGTATTGCACCTAATGTGGGGAACTATACTGCACCTAATGTGGGGGAACTATACTGCACCTAATGTGGGGAACTATACTGCACCTAATGTGGGGGAACTATACTACACCTAATGTGGGGATCTATACTGCACCTAATGTGGGGAACTATACTGCACCTAATATGGGGAACTATACTGCACCTAATGTGGGGAAATATACTGCACCTAATGTGGGGGAACTATACTGCACCTAATGTGGGGAACTATACTGCACCTAATGTGGGGGAACTGTACTGCACCTAATGTGGGGGGACTATGCTGCACCTAATGTGGGGAACTGTAGTGCACCTAATGTGGGGGAACTATACTGCACCCCTTATGTGGGGGAACTGTACTGCACCCCTAATGTGGGGGAACTGTACTGCACCCCTAATGTGGGGCAACTGTACTGCAACCCTAATGTGGGGGAACTGTACGTCCTCGCTCCTGTGTACGTCCTCTCTCTCCCCTGCTGTGTCTGCTTGTGTAATGCAGAGCTGCGTCCTCTATGGTGTGATGTGAGATTTCCGAACCTAAGTGGCGTGGCTTAATTATATCCTGGAGACGTGCGACCACCGATCCCCGTTAAGGTAAGTGAACTTACAGGCGGGGGGTTTTGGAGGTGATGAGAGGTGCAGGGGGGATTATGGGGGTGATAAGAGGTGCAGGGGGTGGGGGGTGATAAGAGGTGCAGGGGGGGGGTGATAAGAGGTGCAGGGGGGTGTTATGGGGGGATAAGAGGTGCATGGGGGGTTATGGGGGTGATAAGAGGTGCAGGGGGGTTATGGGGGTGATAAGAGGTGCAGGGGGGTTATGGGGGTGATAAGAGGTGCAGGGGGGTTATGGGGGTGATAAGAGGTGCAGGGGGGTGATAAGAGGTGCAGGTTTTTTTGGGGGGTGATAAGAGGTGCAGGAGGGGTTATGGGGGTGATTAGAGGTGCAGGGGGGTTATGGAGGTGATAAGAGGTGCAGGAGGGGTGTGGGGGTGATGAGAGGTGCAGGAGGGGTATGGGGGTGATGAGAGGTGCAGGGGGGGTTATATGGGTGATGAGAGGTGCGGGGGTTATGGGGGTGATAAGAGGTGCAGGGGGTGATAAGAGGTGCAGGGGGGTTATGGGGGTGATTAGAGGTGCAGGGGGGTTATGGAGGTGATAAGAGGTGCAGGAGGGGTGTGGGGGTGATGAGAGGTGCAGGAGGTGTATGGGGGTGATGAGAGGTGCAGGGGGGGGTTATATGGGTGATGAGAGGTGCAGGGGTTATGGGGGTGATAAGAGGTGCAGGGGGGTTATGGGGGTGATGAAAGGTGCAGGAGGGGTATGGGGGTGATGAGAGGTGCAGGGGGGTTATGGGGGTGATGAGAGGTATGGGGGTTATGGGGGTGATAAGAGGTGCAGGGGGTTATGGGGGTGATAAGAGGTGCAGGGGGGTTATGGGGGTGATAAGAGGTGCAGGGGGTTATGGGGGTCATGAGAGGTGCAGGGGGTTATGGGGGTCATGAGAGGTGCAGGGGGGTTAGGGGGGTGATGAGAGGTGCAGGGGGGTTATGGGGGTGATGAGAGGTGCAGGGGGGGTGATGGGGGTGATGAGAGGTGCAGGGGGGTTATGGGGGTGATGAGGAGAGGGGAGGTTATAGTAGTGATGAGGAGAGGTTTGGCGGGGGTTTTGGGGGTGATGAGGACACAGAGGATAAGAGGGGGTATATATGATGTGTATGCATGTATGGCAGAATTATATTCAGGGTACAGTGTGTGGCAGAATTATATTCAGGGGATACAGAGTGTGGCAGGATTATATTCAAGGTACAGTGTGTGGCAGCATTATATTCAGGTTACAGTGTGTAGCAGGATTATATTTAGTGGGTACAGTGTATAGCAGCATTATATTCTGGGTACAGTGTGTGGCAGTATTATATTTAGTGGGTACAGTGTGTGGCAGTTTTATATTCAGGGTACAGTGTGGGGCAGTATTATATTCAGGGTACAGTGTGTGGCAGTATTATATTCAGGGTACAGTGTGTGGCAGTATTATATTCAGGGTACAGTGTGTGGCAGTATTATATTAAGGGTACAGTGTGGGGCAGGATTATATTTAGTGGGTACAATGTGTGGAAGTATCATATTCAGGGGGTACAGTGTGGGGCAGTATTTTATTTGGGGTACAGTGTGGGGTAGTATTTTATTTAGGGTACAGTGTGGGGCAGTATTTTATTTAGGGTACAGTGTGGGGCAGGATTATATTCAGAGGGTACAGTGTGGGGCAGTATTATATTCAGGGTACAATGTGGGGCAGGATTATATTCAGAGGGTACAGTGTGGGGCAGTATTATATTCAGGGTACAGTGTGGGGCAGGATTATACTCAGAGGGTACAGTGTGGGGCAGTATTATATTCAGGGTACAGTGTGGGGCAGGATTATATTCAGAGGGTACAGTGTGGGGCAGTATTATATTCAGGGTACAGTGTGGGGCAGTATTATATTCAGAGGTACAGTGTGGGGCAGTATTATATTTAGTGGGTACAGTGTGGCACAGTATTATACTCAGGGTACAGTGTGGGGCAGTATTTTATTTAGGGTACAGTGTGGGGTAGTATTTTATTTAGGCTACACTTTCTGGCAAGATTATAATGATTATTGTCTTCATGCAGAGGATGAGGATCTGCTGACAAAGTGAGGAGCCAATGATGTCCGGATGTCAGACTCTGCAGAGAAGATGGAGCTGGAGGAAGACCTGGTCTCTGGACCAGATGAAGAAGAAAAGATAACAGAGAAGACGTCACTCAGGTCACTGATATCACTGTGTATTCTCCTGACTGTCCCATCAGAGCTGTAGTCACTTCTAAGTTCTGCAGTGATGATGGGTAAAACTGTGTCCAATCTGTGTCTCTCCAGCTGTTACAAAACTACAACTCCCATTGCCTGAGGCTCTCCAGACATGATGGGAGTTTTAGCTTTCCAACAGCTGGAGAACCACTTCAACCGAGGTGATCGGTGGGGGTCTCAGCAGTAACCCCCGCCCCCACGATCTCCTGCACAGGCCCCGGCAGTTTGCTGGAAGCTGATGTCTGTACCCTGCAAGAAGCCACGGCCGGCACCCACCTCCATGTATCTCTACGGGGTACATGGAGGGCCGTGTCGGCCGGCACTCTGTGAGGGGTACGGCATGTCCCCCCTTCCAGCCGACTGCCAGGACACCCAGCGATCTATAACTTATCCTTGAAATAATATTGTGGGCAGGCCACGGGGGGGGGGAGGGGAGGGGGACGCCACAAGGTTAGCTTGCACAGGGTGCCTGAACACCTAAGGCCGGCCCTGAGTAAGAGTGTCTACTTCTGTGCCCCTATATAGTATTAGGCCCACCTCTGTGCCCCTATATAGTATTAGGCCCTCTCTCTGTCCTAAATGAAATTAGGGAATAAATGTGCAGCTCACTTGGATGAATTGGAATATATATATCCAAGGTTACTGGTGATGCCTTCACCCAGAAAGGCCAAAATTATATGGAAAATGGGAATACAGTGGTCCCCCAACATATGATGGTAATCCGTTCCAAATGAACCATCGTTTGTTAAAACCATCGTATGTTGAGGGATCCGTGCAATGTAAAGTATAGGAAGTTACACTCACCTGTCCCCGCCGCTCCGGACCGTCACCGCTCATCACCGCTGCCCTGGCTGTCGCTGTCCATCGCTGTCGCCGTGTCCCCGGGATGTCCCCGTCGCTCCGGAACGTCTCTGCTGCCCGGGATCGTCGCTGTAAATTAATTACATACCAGTCCTCAAAGGTATATAGAAAAGAGATAGACATAGAGATGGATCCAGTTTTAATAAAATGTATTCACATAGAAGAGTTGGGTAATAAAATGAAAACAATATAAAATAATATAATATGATATATAATATAAAAGCCTCCTCACGCCCTAGCAGGGCCCGTGCATCAGGCGTAGGAGCTTTAATATAAATAAAATATTGGATAAAACAATTAAGATAAAAGTATGTCAACTAATAGGGGTGTTAGTCCAGTAGTATGTGTCACTCGCAATATTGTAGATATTATAGTAGTGCCAGGGCCGGATTAACAATGGTGCTTATGGAGCTCGTGCTCCGGGCCCCGGGCACCCAGTCAAACAAGAGGGCCCCCAGCAGTCAAACAAGAGGGCCCCCGGATGTCTGACATTTTTTTTTTTCAAATAAATTCATCTGCAGCTTTGGAGTTCTTTTCACCACACTGCAATCGCTTGGTATCTTCCCTCGGCCCCGGCCCCCGGACTCTTCCTGTCTGAGCAGGAGGAGGGGGGAGGAGAGAGCTGTGAGGAGAGGAGACCGCAGAGGCTGTACAACATGGGGCCTGACTAAAGTAGGTTTCCTGCATGTATATATGTGTATAAGCATGTGTGTGTGGATATATAAGCATGTGTGTGTACAAATGTGTTTGTCTATGTACGGTGCCTGTGTGTGTGTTTGTGTGTTACTACTGTGGATTACTATATAAAGTGCATGTGTGTATCTATACCAGTGTGCCACCAGTTGTTGCAAAACTACAACTCCCAGCATGCCTGGACAGCCAAAGGCTATCTGGGTATGCTGGGAGCTGTAGTTTTGCAACAGCTCGAGGCACACCGGTTGGGAAACACTGATCTATTCTATGTGTGTATGAAGCATGCGTGTACAGTCTGTAGTGTGTGCAGTATGTGTGCTGTGTGTATATAATGCATGTACAGTATGTAATGTGTGCAGTATGTGTGTTGTGTGTATATGAAGCATGCATGTACAGTCTGTAGTGTGTGCAGTATGTGTGCTGTGTGTGTATATGATGCATGCATGTACAGTATGTAATGTGTGTAGTATGTGTGCTCTTTGTATGTAATGCATGTACAGTATGTAATGTGTGCAGTATGTGTGCTGTGGGTGTGTATAATGCATGTACAGTATGTAATGTGTGCAGTATGTGTGCTGTGGGTGTGTATAATGCATGTACAGTGTGTAATGTGTGCAGTATGTGTGCTGTGTGTGTATGTAATGCATGTACAGTATGTAATGTGTGCAGTATGTGTGCTGTGTGTATATATTGCATGTACAGTATGTAATGTGTGCAGTATGTGTGTTGTGTGTGTATATAGTGCATGTACAGTATGTAATGTGTACAGTATATGTTGTGTGTATATAATGCATGCATGTACAGTATGTGTGTATGATGTATGTACAGTATGTAATGTGTACAGTATGTGTGTTGTGGTGATGTACAGTATGTACTGTGTACAGTATGTGTGTTGCGTGTATATGATGTATGTACAGTATGTAATGTGTACAGTATGAGTGTGTATGATGCATGTACAGTATGTAATGTGTGCAGTATGTGTGTTGTGTGTATATGGTGCATGCATGTACAGTATGTATTGTGTACAGTATGTGTGTTGTGTGTATATGATGAATGCATGTACAGTATGTAATGTGTACAGTATGTGTGTTGTGTGTATATAATGCATGTACAGTATGTGTGGTGTGTATATGATGCATGCATGTACAGTATGTATTGTGTACAGTATGTGTGTTGTGTGTATATGATGAATGCATGTACAGTATGTAATGTGTACAGTATGTGTGTTGTGTGTATATGATGCATGTACAGTATGTGTGGTGTGTATATGATGCATGCATGTACAGTATGTATTGTGTACAGTATGTGTGTTGTGTGTATATGATGCATGCATGTACAGTATGTATCGTGTACAGTATGTGTGTTGTGTGTATATCATGCATGCATGTACAGTATGTAATGTGTGCAGTATGTGTGCTGTGTGTGTATGTAATGCATGTACAGTATGTAATGTGTGCAGTATGTGTGCTGTGTGTATATAATGCATGTACAGTATGTAATGTGTGCAGTATGTGTGTTGTGTGTGTATATAGTGCATGTACAGTATGTAATGTGTACAGTATGTGTTGTGTGTGTATATAATGCATGCATGTACAGTATGTGTGTGTATGATGTATGTACAGTATGTAAAGTGTACAGTATGTGTGTTGTGGTGATGTACAGTATGTACTGTGTACAGTATGTGTGTTGCGTGTATATGATGCATGTACAGTATGTGTTGTGTGTATATGAGGCATGTACAGTATGTATTGTGTACAGTATGTGTGTGTGTATATGATGCATGTACAGTATGTAATGTGTACAGTATGTGTGTTGTGTGTGTATGATGCATGTACAGTATATGTGTTGTGTGTATATGATGCCTACATGTACAGTATGTATTGTGTACAGTATGTGTGTTGTTCAAAGTAAGGAGAACACGGATCCGGCACTACCAGAATTAAAGGCTACTGGCACTAATAGCATCCAAGGGGGCTGCGGAGCTAGCTAGAGGGTTGCCATAAACAGGAAGAAGAAAGTTCATTCATAAACATAGAAGAAGGATCGCACTCACCAGGAATTCAACTCTTTATTCTGTCACCAGTACGCAAGGTGATGACATAAGTGGAGGCGGGGGGGACCGGAGCTCCTGTCCCCCCCGCCTCCACTTATGTCATCGCCTTGCGTACTGGTGACAGAATAAAGAGTTGAATTCCTGGTGAGTGCGATCCTTCTTCTATGTTTAAGTATGTGTGTTGTGTGTATATGATGAATGCATGTACAGTATGTAATGTGTACAGTTTGTGTTGTGTGTATATGATGCATGTACAGTATGTGTGGTGTGTGTATATGATGCATGTACAGTATGTGTGTTGTGTGCATATGATGCATGTACAGTATGTGTGTTGTGTGTATATGATGCATGCATATACAGTATGTGTGTTGTGTGTATATGATGCATGTACACTATGTATTGTGTACAGTATGTGTGTTGTGTGTATATGATCCATGCATGTACAGTATGTATTGTGTACAGTATGTGTGTTGTGTGTATATGATGCATGTACAGTATGTAATGTGTGCAGTATGTGTGCTGTGGGTGTGTATATAGTGCATGTACAGTATGTAATGTGTGCAGTATGTGTGTATATGATGCATGTACAGTATGTAATGTGTGCAGTATGTGTGTATATGATGCATGCATGTACAGTATGTATTGTGTACAGTATGTGTGTTGTGTGTATATGATCCATGCATGTACAGTATGTATTGTGTACAGTATGTGTGTTATGTGTATATGATGCATGTACAGTACGTAATGTGTGCAGTATGTGTGCTGTGGGTGTGTATATAGTGCATGTACAGTATGTAATGTGTGCAGTATGTGTGTTGTGTGTATATGATGCGTGCATGTACAGTATGTATTGTGTACAGTATGTGTGTTGTGTGTATATGATGCATGCATGTACAGTATGTATTGTGTACAGTGTGTGTGTGTATGATGCATGTACAGTATGTAATGTGTACAGTGTGTGTGTATGATGCATGTACAGTATGTAATGTGTACAGTGTGTGTGTATGATGCATGTACAGTATGTAATGTGTACAGTGTGTGTATGATGCATGTACAGTATGTAATGTGTACAGTGTGTGTGTATGATGCATGTACAGTATGTAATGTGTACAGCATGTTGTGTGTATGAATATGTATGTATGACATCACATAACAAGGATAATACACAGTGATGTAATAGTAGAGGGACAGGACTCAGGAAACAGTATGTGGAGAACAGAGTCTAAATAAAAAGGACAAAGGAGTCTGGAGAAAGGGGCAGAGGAGTGATGAGGATCTCTGGAAGAGGACTGAGGGGTTGGAGAAGGAGGGAAGAGAGGTCTGGAGGAGGATGGGTGATGACGTAGGGGTCTGGGGGTGACTGAGGGATCTGTAGGAGGACTGAGGAGTCTGGGGGTGACTGAGGGGTCAGTGGAGGATGGGAAAGAGGGGTATTGAGGAGGACTGGGGGTGGCTGAGTGGTCTGGGGGGGAGATGTCTGAGGGATCTGTAGGAGAATTGGGGAGGTCTGGCCGTGACTGATGGGTTGGGGGAGGAGGTGACATAGGGGTCTGGAGAAGGACTAAGGCATTTGAGGTGACTGAAGGGTCTGGGGGTAACTGAGGGGTCAGGGAGGAGAAAACAGGGGTCTGGAGGAGGGGACACAGGTCTGGTGGAGAAAGGGGTCTGGATGAGGACAGTAGAGGGTGGGATTCAGCCAAACTAAGAAGAAACAGTGTGTGGCAGTATTTTCAGGGGCTTAGTGTTTGGAGGGGTTATATTTAGGGTGCACAGTGTCTAACAAGCTCATATTGATTATTTTTTCATATACAGGATAAAGATCTGCTGACAAAGTGAGGAACCAATGATGTCGGAGCATCACACTCTGCAGAGGAAGATTTAGCTGGAAGCCGCCACCTCATCTGGACCAGATGAAGGAGAAAATGGAAGACAACAGAGAAGACGTCACCTGTGAGCCATTATATCATTGTGTATTCTGTCTGACTAGGGGATCATGAGGGAAACTGTACCCCAATCTGTGACTTTCCAACTGATACAAAACTACAACTTCTATGATGCCTGAGGCTCTCAAGACATTATGGGAGTTGTAGATTTTCAGTAGGTGGAAAGCCACTGGAACTGAGGTAATTAACGGGGGTCCCAGCAGATGGACCCCCACCATAAAATGGGCTGCATAGTCTGAAATGCCCATGCCTTTGTGAAGGCTTGTTAATTGTCATAATTAAAAACATGCACAGGGGGGTTGAGGTTTAGGGAAGTGTCTGTGTCTGCATTGTTTTTTTTTTTTTCGGGGAAGGGGGGCCCCATCATACTTAAGTGCTCCGTCCTCCAAGCAGCCTTAATCTGGCCCTGAGTAGCGCAATGTAGGTTCAGGAGTCGTTAATAAAGTGAATACATCAGTAGCGCAGTAAAAATTCAGCGATGTGCCACGCCCCCTCCCGTAGACTTACATTGAGGGGGCGGGATGTGACATCATGAGGGGTGGGGCTATGACGTCACGAGCTCCCGGCGCCGGCTCCCGCGTTCGGAACATTTTGTTCCAAACACTGAGCAGCGGAGTACCCCTTTAACTGTATTTATTGCATTTAAAATTGTAAAAAAGCCTAAAAATAAAAATAACTATATCGCAGACAAGGAATGATGATTTGTTGGTCTTTGTATAAACCTTCAAAGATAGAAGAGTCTCCTACAACAACAGCGGCGGATGTAGTGGCCCCGGATTTGCGGTCTCCTGGTTACATGATCAGCGGCATTACATGGGGCTTAAAGGATATATGGGGCCCGTCTCTGCCCGCGCTCCGCATGATGAGAACTCCATTATTATTCTAATGACTAGAATAATTAAAGAAGACCCTTATCAAATCATTCACTCCGGAATCTGGAATTCATCTGAAATATTCCGTCCCCCGTGGCCAGAAACGTTATGTCGATATGAAGATCTGATACTTGAGAGCGGCAGAAGGTGAAGTGAAACTCAAGACTAATCCACGGAAGTAATAATATTCCATCATATCTATATCTATAGACGACCTCAACAATGGACATTTAAAGGGGTACTCCACTGAAAACTTTTTTTTTTATTTATTTTAAATCAACTGGTGCCAGAAAGTTAAACAGATTTGTAAATTACTTCTATTAAAAAAAAAAAATCTTAATCCTTCCTGTACTTATTAGCTGCTGAATACTACAGAGGAAATTATTTTCTTTTTGGAACACAGCGCTCTCTGCTGACATCACGAGCACAGTGCTCTCTGCTGACACCTCTGTCCATTTTAGGAACTGTCCAGAGCAGCATAGGTTTGCTATGGGGATTTTTGCTCTGTACAGTTCCTAAAATGGACAGAGATGTCAGCAGAGAGCACTGTGGTCGTGATGTCAGAAGAGAGCTCTGTGTTCCAAAAAAAGGTTTCACCGGAGTCCAAGAGGATCAGCCTGGGCTGGGAAGGTGCTAATATAGTCTATGGGGGTACCCGAATACCTCCCCTCCTAACCAAATAACAGTGGGAGGGCACCAGGGCACCCACCCCTAGGGCTCTCACTTAATACCCTTAGGTCCCTGCAGTCAGGGTTACCTAAACCTATATGGCCAGGTAACCTACAGACTGCAGGATTTCCGGCCGCAGGGACCCCCCCACGATCAGACATCTTATCTTCTATCCTTTGGATAGGGAATAAGATGTCAAGGGGTGGAATACCCCTTTAAGAGTTTGTATAGCATAGCCTGGGTGGATGCTGTGTGGACAGAAAACCGTCATGCCCCCTCCCATAGACTTGCATTGAGGGGGTGGAGCGTGACACCATGAGAGGGGGGGGGGCTATGACATCACGAGCTCCTGGCACTGGCTCCAGCGTTCGGAACAGTTTGTTCCAAATTCTGAGCAGCGGAGTACCCCTTTAACCGTTTCTTACATCTCTCCACATTTTCAGAAATATTTAAAGATTTTGGAAGTAGAAATGAAGGAATCAATTTGGAGCAAATCCACTTTGGAGGTTACCTCATCTTTATTTGGGAACTGTGTATCGTAACTTTATGGTTTGGACAGAAATCTTATGGTTTTAAACTAAACTTTGTGATGGAATTGCATTTGCTTTTGACCTCCATGTTCTCTGTTGGGTCTGTAAAAAGAATATAGTTAATTGCATTGTATTTATATGGACAATTTGCTTACAGCAGACATAAAAATATCATATTCCGCTCAGCTTCTTTTCTCTAGGTTAAAGGGCTATCCCAATGCTAGTTTAAAAATTAATATGGTGCTGGGATCCGTCTTAAAAAAAATAAAAATCTAAATAAAAAAATAGTTACCTAGCCCTGATCCCCCACAACTACCGTTTAGATCCATCTGGTCCTCTGATCTGAACAGTAAATGATGCCCTGTCATGTGATCCTCCCAATCAATGGTTGTGTGAGAAGTCCCTAGTCCAGTCTTCTTCTCCTTGGAGAAGGGGTGCAGCAGGGCAGGGCTGTCTTTAACATCGGGCAAAAGGGGCACCTGCCCTGGGCCCTGTCATTCCTGGGGGCCCAAAGCAGCCAACCCTTTAGCCCCACTCTAAAGCAGCTAGCCGCCGGTCCAGGCAGGGCCAACCCTGCCACTGCGATGCGACTCACTGTTTTAAAGCGGCACCGCGGCCTTTAAAACAGTGAGCCTGTGGGCGGGACTGACGGGGGACATCGCGCAAGGGACGTTTGGCAGTGGGTGTCAGTAGTGGGTGTCTGTAGTGGGTGTCTGTAGTGGGTGTCTGTATTCGGTGTCTGTAGTGGGTGTCTGTAGTGGGTGTCTGTAGTGGGTGTCTGTAGTGGGTGTCTGTAGTGGGTGTCTGTAGTGGGTGTCTGTAGTGGGTGTCTGTAGTGAGTGTCTGTAGTGAGTGTCTGTAGTGGGTGTCTGTAGTGGGTGTCTGAAGTGGGTGTCTGAAGTGTGTGTCTGCAGTGTGTGTCGGTTAGTCAGGCGGGAGGGGGGTTAGTGTGCTGCTGTCTACCTAATGTGGGGGAACTGTGCTGCCTACCTAATTTGGGGAAACTATACTGTCTACCTAATGTGGGTGGAATATGCTGTCTACCTAATGTGGGGGGGGGGGGGGCGCTATGCTGCCTACCTAATGTGGGAAAACTATGCTGCCTACCTAAAAGGGGGGACTATGCTATCTACCTAATGTGGGGGGACTATGCTGCCTACATAATGTGGGCAACTTTGCTGCCTACCTAATATGGGGAAACTATGCTGTCTACCTAATGTGGGAAAACTATGCTGTCTACCTAATGTGGGGAAACTATGCTGTCTACCTAATGTGGGGAAACTATGCTGTCTACCTAATGAAGGAAAACTATGCTGTCTATCTAATATGGGGGAACTATGCTGCACACCTAATGTGGGGGAACTATGCTGCACAACTAATGTGGGGGAACTATGCTGTCTATCTAATGTGGGGAAACTATGCTGTCTACCTAATGTTGGGGAACTATGCTGTCTACCTAATGTGGGGAAACTATGCTGTCTACCTAATGTGGGTAAACTATGCTGTCTAACTAATGTGGGGGAACTATGCTGTCTACATAATGTGGGGAAACGATGCTGTCTACCTAATGTGGGGGGGTTATGCTGTCTACCTAATGTAGGGGAACTATGCTGTCTACCTAATGTGGGGAACCTCTGATGCCTACCTAATGTGGGGGAACTATGCTGTCTACCTAATGTGGGGAAACTATGCTGTCTACCTAATGTGGGGGAACTATGCTGCATATCTAAAGTGGGGGAAACTATGCTGTCTACCTAATGTGGGGAAACTGTGCTGTCTACTTAATGTAGGGAAACTATGCTGTCTACCTAATGTAGGGGTACTATTTTGTCTACCTAATGTGGGGAAACTATGCTGTCTACCTAATGTGGGGGTACTATGTTGTCTACCTAATGTGGGGAAACTATGCTGTCTACCTAATGTAGGGGGACTGTGCTGTCTACCTAATATGGGGGTACTATGTTGTCTACCTAATGTGGGGAAACTATGCAGTCTACCTAATGTGGGGAAACTATGCTGTCTACCTAATGTGGGGGACTATGCTGTCTACCTAATGTGGGGGGACTATGCTGTCTACCTAATGTGGGGGGAATATGCTGCCTACCTAATGTGGGGGAACTATGCTGCCTACCTAATGTGGGAGTACTATTCTGTCTACCTAATGTGGGGGTACTGTGCTGCCTACCTAATTTGGGGAAACTATGCTGTCTACCTAATGTGGGGGGGGGAGGCTATGTTGTCTACCTTATGTGGGGGGACTATGCTGCCTACCCAATGTGGGAGAACTATCCTGTCTACCTAATGTGTTGAAACTATGTTGCCAACCTAATGCAGGGGAACGATGCTGTCTACCTAATGTGGGGAAACTATGCTGCCTACATAATGTGGGGGGGGGCTATGCTGTCTACATAATGTGGGAAAACTATGCTGCCTACCTAATGTGGGGGGATTATGCTGTCTACCTAATGTGGGGAAACTATGCTGTCTACCTAATATGGGGAAACTATGCTATCTACCTAATGTGGGGAAACTATGCTGTCTACCTAATGTTGGGAAACTATGCTGTCTACATAATGTTGGGGAACTATGCTGTCTACCTAATGTGGGGGGATTATGCTGTCTACCTAATGTTGGGAAACTATGCTGTCTACCTAATGTGGGGAAACTATGCTGTCTACCTAATGTGGGGAAACTATGCTGTCTACCTAATGTGGGGAAACTATGCTGTCTACCTAATGTTGGGGAACTATGCTGTCTACCTAATGTGGGGAAACTATGCTGTCTACCTAATGTGGGTAAACTATGCTGTCTAACTAATGTGGGGGAACTATGCTGCATATCTAATGTGGGTGAAACAATGCTGTCTACTTAATGTGGGGAAATTATGCTATCTACCTAATGTGGGGAAACTATGCTACCTACCTAATGTGGGAAAACTATGCTGCCTACCTAATGTGGGGAAACTATGCTGTCTACCTAATGTGGGGGACTATGCTGTCTACCTAATGTGGGGAAACTATGCAGTCTACCTAATGTGGGGAAACTATTCTACCTACCTAATGTGGGGAAACTATGCAGTCTACCTAATGTGGGGAAACTATTCTACCTACCTAATGTGGGGAAACTATGCTGTTTACCTAATGTGGGGGACTATGCTGTCTACCTAATGTGGGGAAACTATGCAGTCTACCTAATGTGGGGAAATTATGCTGTCTACCTAATGTGGGGAACTATGCTGTCTACCTAATGTGGGGAACTATGCTACCTACCTAATGTAGGGAATTGACTGAGCATTTTCTCTTTAGTGACTAACCCTGTGTGAGTTGTATTACCATGAAGCTCTGCTCAGTGTTACACTGATGTGCTGCAGATTACTGTTGTATTGCTGTGGAGCTCTGTGATATTGGTTTAACATATCAACATTTTAAATCTACAAATAAATCATATTAATATATGTGTATTTTTTTTTCCGGGGGAGATGGGGATGAGGTATTCGAGATTGACTTGCCCAGGGTCCAATCAAAATGAAAGATGC
Organism: Hyla sarda; assembly: GCF_029499605.1. Taxonomy (NCBI): domain Eukaryota; kingdom Metazoa; phylum Chordata; class Amphibia; order Anura; family Hylidae; genus Hyla; species Hyla sarda. The sequence goes on along the minus strand of NC_079191.1, from coordinate 439,229,124 downwards.
CCCTGGGGTGGACCCAAACCCGCTAGTCCCAAAAAGTATGCAAAACTCCCAGCCATGCTCTTGCTGAGTATTCCAGTTTGTCCTGGCTATTTCTCTTGCTAGACATACATGCACATACACATGTGCTCTACCTCGGTAAAACCTGCCAACAATCAAGTCGCTGGTCCTGTTCCTGTCCACGCTGTGAGGATAAAGTGCCACAACATTTTTCATCTCCAAGAAGGAGTTTTCTTAGTTTTCGTCAGAGAGAATGAAGCTGAACCAGGGTCGTTCTGCAATACACTAATATCTTCATTGGCCTCCGATCACTTTGCTGTCGTGTCATGAGCAGATTTTGCCATCCATGTCCCTACGGTTATCATGTCACAAACCAGAGTCGTCTGAGTAAAGAAATGTCTCCAAATCATAGATATGTGGTAGCCCTTGGGGGGTGTATGGTAGTGGTGGTATGGTATCGGTATATGAGGGGTTAATGTTAACCCTAGAGTTCGTGACGCCAGGCTGAGGGCTGGTATGCTGAATCAATGTTCCGGCCTATCGCCGCCCTTCCTAGTAACGATAGGTGCATGAAATGACTGAAGGTTCACAAAGAGATTGAACTTGAAAGTGAACAACTTTACTTAAGTGCTTGCGATACATCCAAGGCACAGTAACAGTCTCATATAAACAGTCCTTAGGTTACATAGTTACATAGTTAGTTACATAGTTAGTATGGTCGAAAAAAAGACATATGTCCATCAAGTTCAACCAGGGAATTAAGGGGTAGGGGTGTGGCGCGATATTGGGGAAGGGATGGGATTTTATATTTCTTCATAAGCATTAATGTTATTTTGTTCCATAAATGTATCTAATCCTGTTTTAAAGCTGTTAATTGTTCCTACTGTGACCAGTTCCTGAGGTAGACCGTTCCATAAATTCACAGTCCTCACGGTAAAAACGGAAGCCCCCAAAAGTTACAAAATGGCGTTTTTTTTCCGATTTTGTCGAACAATGATTTTTTTTTCCGTTTTTCCGTGCATTTTTGGGTAAAATGACTAATGTCACTGCAAAGTAGAATTGGTGACGCAAAAAATAAGCCATAATATGGATTTTTAGGTGGAAAATTGAAAGGGTTATGATTTTTTAAAGGTAAGGAGGAAAAAAAGAAAGTGCAAAAACGGAAAAACCCTGAGTCCTTAAGGGGTTAAAGAGTAGTTTAGCATATTGTAATACCCTCATAAATGCACTAAGTATGTCAGGCAGAGAAGTACCAGGACGTGCACAGAGGAGTGGCAGAGGCCTAAATACTTCAGGCAGAGTTGGCAGCAGACTTGGGGCGAGTGGCAGCAGGAGTCGCAGCGAGAGGCCTGAGCTCCCGTTATCAGCCAGCGGTCGTGTCTCCACCAGCAACCCATCTGCCGCCGTCGATTGTTAACACGCTCATCCACATGATCACAAGTGACATCTGACACCTCCAGTCAACAGTCGGTGGGTTCCTCAGACACAAACCTATGAAATCCTCTTTGGTACTGCTATTGCCTGTTCCTGGCTCATCCTGTGTCTTTCAAGAACTACTTGCCTCCCTGATGCCTCAGGCCTTGGGCTTTCAATTTTTGAATGTTTAGCAGTAGCTAAATACATGTTTAATGCAAATTTCAACATTGATCTTTAAATGTAAGGGGTTGGTTATGAATTACTTAGTGACTGACAGTTGTTGCGGACCTTGATATTTAAACAGTGTCTGAATTTAGGGAGAGATTTGCAGATCCATCCGGATTTAGGGTAGTTATTAGGTCCGGTGATGCTGCAGAGTGTTTGGTAATTGATACACTCTATAATTAGATTGTTCAGCCGTCGCCGCAAGGTTCAGGCCTAACTCAGGCCTAAGCCCACAAGGTAAGAGAGTTCCTTGCTGCTTGGCTGCGCAGGAACAAGAGAGAGAAACATGGCCGCCGCTCCCTTATATGGGCAGGGGGCAGGGCGAATCTGATTGGTCCGAACATCTGCCATTCACCATTACATGGTGTAATGGGTTTGCTTACGTCACATGGCCTCCAAAGGTCCTTAAGCTTAATACCATAGAGTTCACCGATTCACATGACCCGCAGATCCTGCAACGCTATGGAAACAAGTAATTAACCATTTACTTACATATATGTTATCCTATTTACATTAATCTTTGCATAAAATACCGATTTATAAACTGAAATAGAGGCGACTAGGGGTAGACTGGATGACAGGGATTCCTACGTCCTAGGGACTCTGGCTATGGGGACCCATACATACATAGGTACTGTATAGAATGCGGTACCGGGACACCACAGATATCAAACCTGTGACGATCCTCATCAGAAGATTTAGTCAATTAGACTGAGAACATATACATATACATATATATACATACATATACATATAAACTGTGAACATTCACATCCGCACTGTTTATTACACCTAAAAAGCACCTCAGAGATGACTATATTCAGTAAAGCTGCTAAAAACATCATTTTAAAAGAACAGTGACCAAATTTATAATATGAGATACAGGATATAAAATATGTGTATAGGGAGAGGTATTAGCAGTAGAGGGAAGTGCTCATGGGTGCATAGGGAGAGGTATTAGTAGTAGATAGAGATAAGTGCTCATGGGTGTATAGGGAGAGGTATTAGCAGTAGAGAGGAAAGTGCTCATGGGTGTATAGGGAGAGGTATTAGCAGTAGAGAGGAAAGTGCTCATGGGTGTATAGGGAGAGGTATTAGCAGTAGATAGAGGTAAGTGCTCATGGGTGTATAGGAAGAGGTATTAGCAGTAGAGGGAAGTGCTCATGGGTGTTTAGGGAGAGGTATTAGCAGTAGAGGGAAGTGCTCATGGGTGTATGTAGGGAGAGGTATTAGCAGTAGAGAGGGAAGTGCTCATGGGTGTATAGGAAGAGGTATAAGCAGTAGAGGGAAGTGCTCATGGGTGTATAGGGAGAGGTATTAGCAGTAGAGGGAAGTGCTCATGGGTCTATGTAGGGAGAGGTATTAGCAGTAGAGAGGGAAGTGCTCATGGGTGTATAGGGAGAGGTATTAGTACTAGAGGGAAGTGCACACGCCACTGTACAGAGCCCCGGTTGGACCTCACTTGGAGTATTGCGCGCAGTACTGGAGACCGTGAGGGAGATTTATCAAAACCTGTCCAAAGGAAAAGTTGCTGAGTTGCCCATAGCAACCAATCCGATCGCTTCTTTCATTTTTCAGAGGCCTTTTCAAAAGTGAAAGCAGTGATCTGATTGGTTGATATGGGCAACTCAACAACGTTTCCTCTGGACAGGTTTTGATAAATCTGCCCCCATATACATATTTTGAAGAGTGTTCAGAGAAGATACTAAAATAGTCCATGGACTGAGGACAATAACCAGGAATGTTGAAGGGGTACACTGCTGGAAAAAATAACTTGTTTAAATCAACTGGTGCCAGAAACTTAAACAGATTTGCATAATACTTCTATATAAAAATCTTAATCCTTCCAGTACTTATCAGCTGCTGTATGGAAGTTCTTTTCTTCTTGAATTTTCTCTGCTGACACCTCTGTCCGTGTCAGGAACTGTCCAGAGCAGGAGAGGTTTTCTATGGGGATTTGCTTGTACTCTGAACAGTTCCTGCCAAGGACAGAGGTGGCAGCAGAGAGCACTGTGGTCAGACTGGAAAGAACTACACAACTTCCTCTGGAGCATACGACAGGTGATAAGAAATGGAAGCATTATGATTTTTAAATAGAAGTCATTTACAAATCTGTTTAACTTTCTGGCACCATTTGTTAAAAAAAAAAAAAATTATAATAATGTTTTTCACCGGAGTACCCCTTTAAATCTACTGCCACATTCTATGTTTCTATATCTTTTCATCTGGTATAAAAGCTGGAACATTCTAGGCCGTACCACAGTAACTGTACAGTGGTCCCTCAAGTTACAATATTAATTGGTTCTGGGACAACCATTGTATGTTGAGACCATTGTATGTTGAGACCAGAACTCTATGGAAACCTGGTAATTGGTTCTGAAGCCCCAAAATGTCATCCAAAAATAGGAAAAAGTGAGGATTAAAGAAAAATAAGTAGATAACTAATAGAGATAAAGCAAATACTTACATATAAAAGTAAGAAAGATCTTCTGGGAGCTGTAATCAATGTCTTTGTCAGTGTTTCCCAAGCAGGGTGTCTCCAGCTGTTGCAACACTACAACTCCCAGCATGCCCGGACAGCCAAAGGCTGTCCGGGCATGCTGGGAGTTGTAGTGTTGCAACAGCTGGGGGCACCCTGCTTGGGAAACGCTGGTCTATGTAGAGGACAGGAGCTTCTTCAGGGTCCTGTACAGAACACGCAATGTCCTAAAAAAGTAACATGGAGTCGCCCTCAACTGGTGTCCAAAGGAGCAACTAACCCTGGGACAGGTAAAGAGTACAGAACATGTAATACCTCCCTGTACTGTAGGGGGCGCTACCAGACACCAGTCAGTGCATACACTTCAGTAATACAGGTAAAGAGTACGGAACATGTAATACCTCCCTGTACTGTAGGGGGCGCTACCAGACACCAGTCAGTGCATACGCTTCAGTAATACAGGTAAAGTGTACAGAACATGTAATACCTCCCTGTACTGTAGGGGGCGCTACCAGACACCAGTCAGTGCATACGCTTCAGTAATACAGGTAAAGAGTACAGAACATGTAATACCTCCCTGTACTGTAGGGGGCGCTACCAGACACCAGTCAGTGCATACGCTTCAGTAATACAGGTAAAGAGTACAGAACATGTAATACCTCCCTGTACTGTAGGGGGCGCTACCAGACACCAGTCAGTGCATAAACTTCAGTAATACAGGTAAAGAGTACAGAACATGTAATACCTTCCTGTACTGTAGGGGGTGCTATCAGACACCAGTCAGTGCATACACTTCAGTAATACAGGTAAAGTGTACAGAACATGTAATACCTCCCTGTACTGTAGGGGCCGCTACCAGACACCAGTCAATGCATAAACTTCAGTAATACAGGTAAAGAGTACAGAACATGTAATACCTCCCTGTACTGTAGGGGCCGCTACCAGACACCAGTCAGTGCATACACTTCAGTAATACAGGTAAAGAGTACAGAACATGTAATACCTCCCTGTACTGTAGGGGACGCTACCAGACACCAGTCAGTGCATACACTTCAGTAATACAGGTAAAGAGTACAGAACATGTAATACCTCCCTGTACTGTAGGGGGCGCTACCAGACACCAGTCAGTGCATATGCTTCACTAATACAGGGATTTTACCAGTAAAATGCCCATTCTGATTGGTCGGTTCATCCGGCCATTGACACGTTTCACAGATCTGGACTGTCAGTACATTGTATGTTGAGTCTGGTTTCAACTTACGATGGTCCAGAAAAGACCATTGTATGTTGAAACTATTGTATGTTGAGGCCATTGTAAGTTGAGGGATCACTGTATTGGATCAGATTTACAGAAGTTTAGTCTCATCCATGTGAAAACAATTACACTGGCAAAAGATAATGGGAGTCACAAGTAAACACCAGGTAACATACACCAGCCTGCCACTTTAAAAAAACTGTTAGAGTACTACTACTCCCAGCATGACCCTCATTATCCCCATGGCCGTCACTGATGCAGGTAATTACCACGGTTTCCCAACAAGTGCCGGAGAGGCTCCTGGTTTCCTTATGGCTGCGCCGTGATGATCGGTTCCTCTGTGTTCGGGCTGGATTATGGTTTTTCAGTTTTTTTTCTTTTTGTATTTCTTTCTCTTTTTCCTTTGTTCTAGGACATACAGAAGGATTAGACTCCTTAGATCCTCGTAGGAATAAACGGCATAGAACATCTGTATATCTGTGCTCCCTGGTTGGTTTATTTAAGAACACAGCGTTGCCTGTAGCAGTGCGGCTGTTATAAGATCGGAGCCTTGTCTCCAGCCGGATCTTCTGTGCATTATCCCAGGTAATTATCCTGCAGAACATTCCGGATTGTCATCCCCTCGGCTCTCAGTAAAACTGTTTATCCAATCTGTATGAAGATAGTTAAATCCCCAAAAATAATGACGCGTACACTGTGTGCAGCTTGCTCTGTTATCTTGTGTCGCACGGTCTCGGAAATCTCATCTATTCCAGGGGTTAGTAATATTTTATACTTCCATCTGATGCACCACCCATGCTGACTCCACCCATACTGACTCCACCCATACTGACTATCCCCCATACTGACTCCCCCATACTGACTCCCCCATACTGACTCCACCCATACTGACTCCACTCATACTGACTCCACCTATGATGACTTCCCCCACACTGACTCCACCTATGCTGACTCCACCCTTATTGACTCCACCCATAATGACTTCCCCCACACTGACTCCACCCGTACTGACTCCACGCATACTGACTCCACTTGTACTGACTCCACCCGTACTGACTCCACCCATACTGACTCCACCCATAATGACTTCCTCCACACTGGCTCCACCCATACTGACTCTACCCATAATGACTCCACCTATAATTACTCCCCCCACACTGGCTCCACCCATACTGACTCCACCTAAAATGACTTCACCCATACTGACTCCACCTATAATGACTTCCCCTACACTTACTCCACCCATACTGACTTCACCCTTACTGACTCCACCCATAATGACTTCCCCCACACTGACTCCACCCGTACTGACTCCACCTAAAATAACTCCACCCATACTGACTCCACCAATAATGACTTCCCCCCACACTGACTCCACCCATACTGACTCCACCTATAATGACTCCCCCCGATACTGACTCCCCCCATACTGACTCCCCACATACTGACTCCCCACATACTGACTCCACCCATACTGACTCCACCCATTAGGGCTCCAACTATAATGAAATGTGTCCCCCATCCACTACGCGGAGGTGGCCTCACTTCAGATGGGACCCTAACACCCTCATTCCACTCACCTATCCATACTGATTCTACTCATGCTGACTCTATCTATACTGATTCTTTCCATACTAACTCCAACCATTCTGACTCCACCCATACTGACTCTATCTATACTGACTCCACCCATACCGACTCCATCTTTACCGACTCTACCCATACCGACTCCATCTTTACCGATGGTGTACCCCAAGGTTCAGTACTGGGCCCGCTGTTGTTTAATTTATTTATCAATGATATAGAGGATGGTATTAACAGCTCTGTTTCTATCTTTGCAGATGACACCAAGCTTTGTAGCACAGTACAGTCTATAGAGGATGTGTATATAGAGGGGGGGCTGTGTATATAGAGGGGGGCTGTGGATATAGTGGGGGGCTGTGTATATAGAGGGGGGCTGTGTATATAGAGGGGGGCTGTGTATATAGAGGATGTGCATAAGTTACAAGATGACTTGGATAGACTAAGTGTCTGGGCATCCACTTGGCAAATGAGGTTCAATGTGGATAAATGTAAAGTTATGCATCTGGGTACTAATAACCTGCAGCATCGTATGTCTTAGGGGGGCTGTGTATATAGAGGGGGGGCTGTGTATATAGAGGGGGGCTGTGTATATAGAGGGGGGCTGTGTATATAGAGGGGGGCTGTGTATACTAATAACCTGCAGCATCGTATGTCTTAGGGGGGATTAAACTGTCAGAGTCACTGGTAGAGAAGGATCTGGGTGACTTGTAGATCACAGACTACAGAATAGCACAATGTCAGGCTGCTGCTTCCAAAGCCGGCAGGATATTGTCATGTATCAAAAGAGGCATGGACTCAAGGGACAGGGACATAATACTCCCCCTTTATAAATCATTGGTACGGCCTTACCTGGAATATGCTGTTCAGTTTTGGTCACCTGTCCATAAAAGGGACACTGCGGAGTTGGAAAGGGTGCAGAGACGCGCGACTAAACTAATATGGGGAATGGAACATCTTAGCTATGAGGAGCGATTAAAGGAGTTACAATTGTTTAGTCTTGAGAAGAGACGTTTAAGGGGGGATATGATAAATGTATATAAGTATATTAATGGCCCATACAAAAAATATGGAGAAAAACTGTTCCAGGTTAAACCCCCCCAAAGGACGAGGGGGCACTCCCTCCGTCTGGAGAAGAAAAAGTTTAGTCTCAAGGGGCGACACGCCTTCTTTACCATGAGGACTGTGAATTTATGGAACGGTCTACCTCAGGAACTGGTCAGAGCAGGAACAATTAACAGCTTTAAAACAGGATTAGATACATTCCTGGAACAAAATAAGATTAATGCTTATGAAGAAATATAAAATCTCATCCCTTCCCCAATATCGCGCCACACCCCTACCCCTTAATTCCCTTGTTGAACTTGATGGACATATGTCTTTTTTCGACCGTACTAACTATGTAACTATGTAACTATGACTCTACCCATACCGATTCCATCTTTACCGACTCTACCCATACCGACTCCAACTTTACTGACTCTACCCATACCGACTCCATCTTTACCGACTCTACCCACACCGATTCCATCTTTACCGACGCTACCCATACTGACTCCAACTTTACTGACTCTACCCATACCGACTCCATCTTTACTGACTCTACCCATACCGACTCCATCTTTACTGACTCCACCCATACCGACTCCATCTTTACTGACTCTACCCATACCGACTCCATCTTTACTGACTCTACCCATACCGACTCCATCTTTACTGACTCTACCCATACCGACTCCATCTTTACTGACTCTACCCATACCGACTCCATCTTTACTGACTCTACCCATACCAACTCCATCTTTACTGACTCTATCCATACAGACTTCATCTTTACTGACTCTACCCATACCGACTCCATCTTTACCGACTCTACCCATACCGACTCCATCTTTACTGACTCTACCCATACCGACTCCATCTTTACTGACTCTACCAATACTGCCAATACTGACTCCAACTTTACTGACTCTACCCATACGGACTCCATCTTTACTGACTCTACCCATACCGACTCCATCTTTACTGACTCTATCCATACCGACTCCATCTTTACTGACTCTACCCATACCGACTCCATCTTTACTGACTCTACCCATACCGACTCCATCTTTACTGACTCTACCCATACCGACTCCATCTTTACTGACTCTACCCATACCGACTCCATCTTTACTGACTCTACCAATACTGCCAATACTGACTCCAACTTTACTGACTCTACCCATACGGACTCCATCTTTACTGACTCTACCCATACAACTCCATCTTTACTGACTCTACCCATAATAACTCCATCTTTACTGACTCTACACATACCGACTCCATCTTTACTGACTCTACCCATACCGACTTCATCTTTACTGACTCTACCCATAATAACTCCATCTTTACTGACTCTATCCATACGGACTCCATCTTTACTGACTCTACCCATACCGACTCCATCTTTACTGACTCTACCCATACCGACTCCATCTTTACTGACTCTACCCATACCGACTCCATCTTTACTGACTCTACCCATACTGACTCTATCCATACCGACTCCATCTTTACTGACTCTACCCATACCGACTCCATCTTTACTGACTCTACCCATACTGACTCTATCCATACCGACTCCATCTTTACTGACTCTACCCATACTGACTCTATCCATACCAACTCCCTCTTTACTGACTCTACCCATACCGACTCCATCTTTACTGACTCTACCCATACTGACTCCATCTTTACTGACTCCACCCATACCGACTCCATCTTTACTGACTCTATCCATACCGACTCCATCTTTACGCACTCTACCAATACTGCCAATACTGACTCCATCTTTACCGACTCCATCTTTACTGAATCTTTTATCTCGGCCTATTTTGGACACATCTGAGAAGGCAGCGGAGCTTCTTCGAATACCATGGCCCTTTTCGGCTGACCAGCCATGATGTTTAGAGTCGGCCTCCCACTGATCTAATATTGGAGGCTTCTCCTTTAAATCTCCAGCTGTCTACAGTAGATACGAATGAGCTAAAGCATGAGCACGAATGTTATCCAGACACCTTCATAGGGGGGAGACCATGAATTATTTATGAGGAGTAACATGTAAAATTGGCGCGGGTAAACAAGCCTCCATTTCCACATGGCTTACTTATTACGTGCGATCTCTGGTTTTAAGTGGCGCCGCGCACATTGCGGAGAACACTGACACACCGAGCGCTGCTCTGCAGAGACACTCACTGAATGCACAGATTTACATCATTATTATTTAACACATGGCTCCAGTTGGGCTCAATGGGCCATCGAGAATGACAGCACGGCAATAATGTGTGTGGGGGGGGGGGCTGGGGCGCACAGTGGCCTGATGGGAGCGTTTTAGAACAACAAAAACATAAATAAAGCCGATCCCTTAATTAGCCTAGAATAGAACCTGATGTAGCAGAGCTTAATGTGGATTTGTCTCACTCATCAGAACATTCTTATGTTATATATGTACAGACAATATTGGTTAAGGCAGCGTGACCCGTCAGAGAAATAAAAGATAATGTGGAGGTTCTTGTGTATGACTTGTGCTTACCTGTATTAGCTGATGTGGCAGGCTGAAAAGATTTCCTAATGCTGTCTACATTTCTTTTGAATGCTCTGGCTTTGCAGAGAAAGTGGGTGGAGTCTGATCACTGCACCCTGTAATCTAATTAGGCTGCTGGTGCTTGAGGGGGGGAGCAAACCTCTCAAAATGAGTGGCGAGAAATATAGTAGCCTCGTCACTCCGTACTTTTAGGAGCAGGGATGCCTGATTTTGACAGGAATCCCTGCTCCTGTAGATATCAAATAGAGAGGCATATACTGAATTAAGTGCCACTCACCTTCACTTGACCAACCAAAGTAACTGAGTGGCAAGACATATAGTAGACTCGCCACTCAGTATTTACAGGAAAAGGGATGCCTGACTTTGACAGGAGTCCCTGTTGCTGTAGCTATCAAGTAGAGAGGCATATACTGAATATATTTTGTTACTCAGTTACCTTCACTGGGCATGCAAAAGTAACTGAGTGGCGAGACAATTTGTGTAAAGCTTCACCCCTCAGTACTTACAGGAGCAGGGACACCTGACTTTGACAGGAGTCCCTGTTCCTGTTGCTATCAATTAGAGAGGCATACACTGAATATCTTCAATATCACTCAGTTACCTTCACTGGGCCAGCAAAAGTAACTGAGTGTCGAAACATATAGTATCGAAACATATAGTAGCCTCGCCATTCAGTACCTACAGGAGCAGGGACGCCTGACTTCAACAGGAGTCCCTGATCCTGTACTTTACTTTACCTAAAACCCAACCCCAAAAACATTTAGAGAATAATCAATTTGGAAGGAACGGATTGACTAATCTCTAAATTTGATCATCACAACCAATCACGGGTCATCTTTGAAAACTTAAAGGGGTACTCCGGTGGAAAACATTATTTATTTATTTTTTAAATCAACTGGTGCCAGAAAGTTAAACAGATTTGCAATTGACTTCTATTAAAAAATCTTTACCCTTCCAGAACTCTTTAGCAGCTGTATGCTAGAGAGGAAATTCTTTTCTTTTTGAATTTCTTTTTTGTCTTGTCCACAGTGCTCTCTGCTGACACCTCTGTCCATGTCAGGAACTGTCCAGAGCAGGACAGGTTTGCTATGGGGATTTTCTCCTGCTCTGGACATGTTCCTGACATGGACAGAGATGTCAGCAGAGAGCACTGTGGACAAGACAAAAAAAGAAATTCAAAAAGAAAAGAATTTCCTCTGTAGCATACAGCTGCTAATAAGTACTGAAAGGATAAAGATTTTTTTAATAGTAGTCATTTACAAATCTGTTCAACTTTCTGGCACCAGTTGATTTATCTGTTTAGATTCACCCTGAGCTGTGATTGGTCGTTATAGGCAAATGATACAGTTTTTATTTATTTGCCCAATTGTGTTTAATTGTGATAACTGAGAACAATCAGACCTTGTTTAATTAATAATCAAATGTAGAAATCCAGCAAATTCCAAAGGGTTCACATACTTTTCCTGCAGCTGTATCTCTATCCATGGTAATGAATTGCAGACAGTATTATATTATGGGTATTTATAACCCACCCCCTGCTTCTCCCTATTATACAAGGCTCAGTCTCCTGTGCAGCTTCTCACCCCGAGGCGTTTTTAATTCTAATGAGATATTTCAATCTCCTTCTGGTCCTGACAATAGACGGATAGACACTTCTGTGATGTTCCTGCGCCCTCTGGACTCTCACAGTTTACTGTCTTGATGGCCGGTTGGATCTCTAAAGCAATGTTTCCCGACAAGGGTGCCTTCAGCTGTTGCAAAACTACAACTCCCAGCATGCCCGGACAGCCATCGGCTGTCCGGGCATGCTGGGAGTTGTAGTTTTGAAACAGCTGGAGGCACACTGATTGTGAAATACTGCTTTGAGCATTGTTGGTCTCCCATCCACTGCCCAGACCATGATACCTGCTGCTTAGCATGCTGGGAGTTGTAGTTTTGGAACAGCTGGAGGCACACTGATTGGAAAATACTGCTTTGAGCATTCTTGGTCTCCCATCCACTGCCCAGACCATGATACCTGCTGCTTAGCATGCTGGGAGTTGTAGTTTTGCAACAGCTGGAGGCACACTGTTTCGGAAACACTGCTTTGAGCATTGTTGGTCTCCCATCCACTGCCTAGACCATGATACCTGCTGCTTAGCATGCTGGGAGTTGTAGTTTTGCACTGCTTTGATTGGAAAACACTGCTTTGAGCATTGTTGGTCTCCCATCCACTGCCCAGACCATGATACCTACCGCTTAGTATGCTGGGAGCTGTAGTTTTGAACCAGCCCGAGGCGCACTGATTGGAAAACACTGCTTTGAGCATTGTTGGTCTCCCATCCACTGCCTAGACCATGATACCTACTGCTTAGCATGCTGGGAGTTGTAGTATTGCAACAGCTGGAGGCGCACTGATTGGAAAACACTGCTTTGAGCCTTGTTGGTCTCCCATCCACTGCCTAGACCATGATACCTACTGCTTAGCATGCTGGGAGTTGTAGTATTGCAATAGCTTGAGGCGCACTGATTGGAAAACACTGCTTTGAGCATTGTTGGTCTCCCATCCACTGCCTAGACCATGATGCTTAGCATGCTGGGAGTTGTGGTATTGCAACAGCTGGAGGCACACTGATTGGAAAACACTGCTTTGAGCATTGGTGGTCTCCCATTCATTGCCCAGACCATGATACCTGCTGCTTAGCATGCTGGGAGTTGTAGTTTTGGGACAGTTAATGGCACACTGATTGGAAAATATTTCTTTGAGCATTCTTGGTCTCCCATCCACTGCCCAGACCATGATACCTGCTGCTTAGCATGCTGGGAGTTGTAGTTTTGGGACAGCTGGAGGCACACTGATTGGAAAATACTGCTTTGAGCATTCTTGGTCTCCCATCCACTGCCCAGACCATGATACCTGCTGCTTAGCATGCTGGGAGTTGTAGTTTTGCAACAGCTGGAGGCACACTGTTTCGGAAACACTGCTTTGAGCATTGTTGGTCTCCCATCCACTGCCTAGACCATGATACCTGCTGCTTAGCATGCTGGGAGTTGTAGTTTTGCACTGCTTTGATTGGAAAACACTGCTTTGAGCATTGTTGGTCTCCCATCCACTGCCCAGACCATGATACCTACTGCTTAGCATGCTGGGAGCTGTAGTTTTGAACCAGCCCGAGGCGCACTGATTGGAAAACACTGCTTTGAGCATTGTTGGTCTCCCATCCACTGCCTAGACCATGATACCTACTGCTTAGCATGCTGGGAGTTGTAGTATTGCAACAGCTGGAGGCGCACTGATTGGAAAACACTGCTTTGAGCCTTGTTGGTCTCCCATCCACTGCCTAGACCTTGATACCTACTGCTTAGCATGCTGGGAGTTGTAGTATTGCAATAGCTGGAGGCGCACTGATTGGAAAACACTGCTTTGAGCATTGTTGGTCTCCCATCCACTGCCTAGACCATGATGCTTAGCATGCTGGGAGTTGTGGTATTGCAACAGCTGGAGGCACACTGATTGGAAAACACTGCTTTGAGCATTGGTGGTCTCCCATTCATTGCCCAGACCATGATACCTGCTGCTTAGCATGCTGGGAGTTGTAGTTTTGGAACAGTTGATGGCACACTGGTTGGGAACACAGCTTTGAGCATTGTTGGTCTCCCATCCACTGCCTAGGCCATGATACCTTTGCTTAGCATGTTGGTAATTGTAGTTTTGCGACAGCTGGAGGCACATTGGTTGGGAAGCATTACTCCAGATGTTTAACCATACTGACAATACAGGATACACATGGCATACCCAACTCATTGGTGCATTTTCCAAGAGGGATTAAACAATATGACCCCAATAGAATCCCCAATAGAAATACAAGATTTTAGGCTAACATGCCTTGTGGTTCCAATTGATCGGAATTAATGTTTGTATTCTGGAACAACTTAAAACATTTTAGAGAAGCACTCCAGCTTTGTTTTCTTTTGCCTATATCATGCACTCGCACCGTTACTAGGCATACAGCATCTCCCCTTCCTGCTTTATCTGTATACTGCTGCTGCTATCTTTATGGAATCAGGTTATAAAATAGTTACACACCTCCCCTCCCAGCTCTATCTTTATACTGCTGCTGCTATCTCTATGGAATCAGGTTATAAAATAGTTACACACCTCCCCTCCCAGCTCTATCTGTATACTGCTGCTGCTATCTCTGTGGTACAGGATATATAGTAGTTATACACCTTGCCTCCAGCTCTATCTGTATACTGCTGCTACCTCTATGGGATTAGGATATATAGTAGTTATACCTCCTCACCAGCCTCTATCTGTATACTGCTGCTATCTCTATGGGATCAGGATATATAGTAGTTATACCTCCTCACCAGCCTCTATCTGTATACTGCTGCTATCTCTATGAGATCAGGATATATAGTAGTTATACACCTCCACTCCAGCTCTATCTGTATACTGCTGCTATCTCTATGGGATCAGGATAGATAGTAGTTATACACCTCCACTCCAGCTCTATCTGTATACTGCTGCTATCTCTATGGGATCAGCATATATAGTAGTTATATACCTCCCCTCCAGCTCTATCTGTATACTGCTGCTATCTCTATGGAATCAGGATATATAGTAGTTATACACCTCCCCTCCAGCTCTATCTGTATACTGCTGCTATCTCTATGGGATCAGGATATATAGTAGTTATACACCTCCCCTCCAGCTCTATCTGTATACTGCTGCTATCTCTATGGGATCAGGGTATATAGTAGTTATATACCTCCCCACCAGCCTCTCTGTATACTGCTGCTATCTCTATGGGATCAAGATATATAGTAGTTATACACCTCCCCTCCAGCTCTATCTGTATACTGCTGCTATCTCTATAGGATCAGGATATATAGTAGTTATACCTCCTCACCAGCTCTATCTGTATACTACTGCTGCTGCTGCTGCTATCTCTATGGGATCAGGATATATAGTAGTTATACCTCCCCCCAGCTCTATCTGTATACTGCTGCTATCTCTATGGGATCAGGGTATATAGTAGTTATACCTCCCCTCCAGCTCTATCTGTATACTGCTGCTATCTCTATGGGATCAGGATATATAGTAGTTATACCCCTCCCCTTCAGCTCTATCTGTATACTGCTGCTATCTCTATGGGATCAGGGTATATAGTAGTTATATACCTCCCCACCAGCCTCTCTGTATACTGCTGCTATCTCTATGGGATCAAGATATATAGTAGTTATACACCTCCCCTCCAGCTCTATCTGTATACTGCTGCTATCTCTATAGGATCAGGATATATAGTAGTTATACCTCCTCACCAGCTCTATCTGTATACTACTGCTGCTGCTGCTGCTATCTCTATGGGATCAGGATATATAGTAGTTATACCTCCCCTCCAGCTCTATCTGTATACTGCTGCTATCTCTATGGGATCAGGGTATATAGTAGTTATACCTCCCCTTCAGCTCTATCTGTATACTGCTGCTATCTCTATGGGATCAGCATATATAGTAGTTATACCTCACCTCCAGCTCTATCTGTGTACTGCTGCTATCTCTATGGGATCAGGGTATATAGTTATATACCTCCCCACCAGCCTCTATCTTTATACTGATCCTGGGTCGCCCCCATCCTGATCTATGTGACTCCCTATTCACACCTGATGAAGCTCATATGGCGGTAGAATAGGCTCCTGATCCTCGGTCTATGTGATTCCATCCGGATGTAAACCTCATTAATTCCTGTAATTACCGTCCTGGTCGTCACGTTTCCCCATAGACGGAGTTCATGACCGGAATCACCGGATCCTTGTAATTATCCTTCAGCCATTATTCTTCTGCATCGTCCTGTCCTATTAGAAATGGATAAAATATTTACTGTCTATAATGTGAAGAAGACGAAAACTCCGAAACCAACTATTAGAATCCGCAACGAGACCCCGAGATCAAGAGGGCGACACCACAGAGCGACAGCAGAGGGCGACACCACAGAGCGACAGCAGAGGGCGACACCACAGAGCGACAGCAGAGGACGACACCACAGAGCGACAGCAGAGGGCGACACCAAACAGCGACAGCAGAGGGCGACACCACAGAGCGACAGCAGAGGGCGACACCACAGAGCGACAGCAGAGGGCGACACCAAACAGCGACAGCAGAGGGCGACACCACAAATCGACAGCAGAGGGCGACACCACAGAGCGACAGCAGAGGGCGACACCACAGAGCAACAGCAGAGGGCGACACCACAGAGCGACAGCAGAGGGCGACACCAGAGGGCGACAGCAGAGGGCGACACCACAGAGCGACAGCAGAGGGCGACACCACAGAGCGACAGCAGAGGGCGACACCACAGAGCGACAGCAGAGGGCGACACCACAGAGCGACAGCAGAGGGCGACACCACGGAGCTACAGCAGAGGGCGACACCACAGAGCGACAGCAGAGGGCGACACCACGGAGCTACAGCAGAGGGCGACACCACAGAGCGACAGCAGAGGGCGACACCACACAGCGACAGCAGAGGGCGACACCACACAGCGACAGCAGAGGGCGACACCACAGAGCGACAGCAGAGGGCGACACCACAGAGCGACAGCAGAGGGCGACACCACAGAGCGACAGCAGAGGGCGACACCACGGAGCTACAGCAGAGGGCGACACCACAGAGCGACAGCAGAGGGCGACACCACGGAGCTACAGCAGAGGGCGACACCACAGAGCGACAGCAGAGGGCGACACCACACAGCGACAGCAGAGGGCGACACCACAGAGCGACAGCAGAGGGCGACACCACAGAGCGACAGCAGAGGGCGACATCAGAGGGCGACAGCAGAGGGCGACATCAGAGGGCGACAGCAGAGGGCGACACCACAGAGCGACAGCAGAGGGCGACACCACAGAGCGACAGCAGAGGGCGACACCACAGAGCGACAGCAGAGGGCGACACCACAGAGCGACAGCAGAGGGCGACACCACAGAGCGACAGCAGAGGGCGACATCAGAGGGCGACACCACAGAGCGACAGCAGAGGGCGACACCACAGAGCAACAGCAGAGGGCGACACCACAGAGCGACAGCAGAGGGCGACACCACACAGCGACAGCAGAGGGCGACACCACAGAGCGACAGCAGAGGGCGACACCACGGAGCTACAGCAGAGGGCGACACCACAGAGTGACAGCAGAGGGCGACACTACACAGCGACAGCAGAGGGCGACACCACAGAGCAACAGCAGAGGGCGACACCACACAGCGACAGCAGAGGGCGACACCACAGAGCGACAGCAGAGGGCGACACCACAGAGCGACAGCAGAGGGCGACACCACAGAGCGACAGCAGAGGGCGACACCACAGAGCGACAGCAGAGGGCGACATCAGAGGGCGACACCACAGAGCGACAGCAGAGGGCGACACCACAAAGCGACAGCAGAGGGCGAGACCACAGAGCGACAGCAGAGGGCGACACCACAGAGCGACAGCAGAGGGCGACACCACAGAGTGACAGCAGAGGGCGACACCACAGAGCGACAGCAGAGGGCGACACCACAGAGCGACAGCAGAGGGCGACACCACGGAGCGACAGCAGAGGGCGACACCACAGAGCGACAGCAGAGGGCGACACCACAGAGCGACAGCAGAGGGCGACATCAGAGGGCGACACCACAGAGCGACAGCAGAGGGCGACACCACAGAGCGACAGCAGAGGGCGACACCACAGAGCGACAGCAGAGGGCGACACCACAGAGCGACAGCAGAGGGCGACACAACAGGGCGACAGCAGAGGGCGACACCACAGAGCGACAGCAGACGGCGACACCACAGAGCGACAGCAGAGGGTGACACCACAGAGCGACAGCAGAGGGCGACACCACAGAGCGACAGCAGAGGGCGACATCAGAGGGCGACACCACAGAGCGACAGCAGAGGGCGACACCACAGAGCGACAGCAGAGGGCGACACCACAGAGCGACAGCAGAGGGCGACACAACAGGGCGACAGCAGAGGGCGACACCACAGAGCGACAGCAGACGGCGACACCACAGAGCGACAGCAGAGGGCGACACCACAGAGCGACAGCAGAGGGCGACACCACAGAGCGACAGCAGAGGGCGACACCACAGAGCGACAGCAGAGGGCGACACCACACAGCGACAGCAGAGGGCAACACCACAGAGCGACAGCAGAGGGCGACACCACAGAGCGACAGCAGAGGGCGACACCACACAGCGACAGCAGAGGGCAACACCACAGAGCAACAGCAGAGGGCGACACTACAGAGCGACAGCAGAGGGCGACACCACACAGCGACAGCAGAGGGCGACAACACAGAGCGACAGCAGAGGGCGACACCACACAGCGACAGCAGAGGGCGACACCACACAGCGACAGCAGAGGGCGACACCACACAGCGACAGCAGAGGGCGACACCACACAGCGACAGCAGAGGGCGACACCACAGAGTGACAGCAGAGGGCGACACCACAGAGCGACAGCAGAGGGCGACACCACAGAGCTACAGCAGAGGGCGACACCACAGAGCGACAGCAGAGGGCGACACCACAGAGCTACAGCAGAGGGCGACACCACAGAGTGACAGCAGAGGGCGACATCAGAGGGCGACACCACAGAGCGACAGCAGAGGGCGACACCACAGAGCGACAGCAGAGGGCGACACAACAGAGCGACAGCAGAGGGCGACACCACAGAGCGACAGCAGAGGGCGACACCACAGAGCGACAGCAGAGGGCGACACCACAGAGCGACAGCAGAGGGCGACACCACAGAGCGACAGCAGAGGGCGACACCACAGAGCGACAGCAGAGGGCGACACCACAGAGCGACAGCAGAGGGCGACACCACAGAGCGACAGCAGAGGACGACACCACAGAGCGACAGCAGAGGGCGACACCACAGAGTGACAGCAGAGGGCGACACCACAGAGCGACAGCAGAGGGCGACACCACAGAGCGACAGCAGAGGGCGACACCACAGAGTGACAGCAGAGGGCGACCCCACAGAGCGACAGCAGAGGGCGACATCAGAGGGCGACACCACAGAGCGACAGCAGAGGGCGACACCACAGAGCGACAGCAGAGGGCGAGACCACAGAGCGACACCACCAAGCGACACCACAGAGCGACAGCAGAGGGCGACACCACAGAGCGTCAGCAGAGGGCGACCCCACAGAGCGACACCAGAGGGCGACCCCACAGAGCGACAGCAGAGGGCGACAGCAGAGGGCGACAGCACAGAGCGACAGCAGAGGGCGACACCACAGAGCGACAGCAGAGGGCGACACCACAAAGCGACAGCAGAGGGTGAGACCACAGAGCGACACCACCAAGCGACACCGAAAAGCGACAGCAGAGGGCGACACCACAGAGCGACAGCAGAGGGCGAGACCACAGAGCGACAGCAGAGGGCGAGACCACAGAGTGACAACAGAGGGCGACCCCACAGAGCGACAGCAGAGGGCGACACCACAGAGCGACAGCAGAGGGCGACACCACAGAGCGACAGCAGAGGGTGACACCACAGAGCGACAGCAGAGGGCGACACCACAGAGCGACAGCAGAGGGCGACACCACAGAGCGACAGCAGAGGGCGACACCACAGAGCGACAGCAGAGGGCGACCCCACAGAGCGACAGCAGAGGGCGACACCACAGAGCGACAGCAGAGGGCGACACTACAGAGCGACAGCAGAGGGCGACACTACAGAGCGACAGTAGAGGGCAACACCACAGAGCGACAGCAGAGGGCGACACCACAGAGCGACAGCAGAGGGCGACACCACAGAGCGACAGCAGAGGGCGACACCACAGAGCAACAGCAGAGGGCGACACCACAGAGCGACAGCAGAGGGCGACACCACAGAGCGACAGCAGAGGGCGACACCACAGAGCGACAGCAGAGGGCGACACCACAGAGCGACAGCAGAGGGCGACACTACAGAGCGACAGCAGAGGGCGACACCACAGAGCGACAGCAGAGGGCGACACTACAGAGCGACAGCAGAGGGCGACACTACAGAGCGACAGCAGAGGGTGAGACCACAGAGCGACAGCAGAGGGCGACACCACAGAGCGACAGCAGAGGGCGACACCACAGAGCGACAGCAGAGGGCGACACTACAGAGCGACAGCAGAGGGCGACACCAGAGAGCGACAGCAGAGGGCGACACCACACAGCGACAGCAGAGGGCGACACCACACAGCGACAGCAGAGGGCAACACCACAGAGCGACAGCAGAGGGCGACCCCACACAGCGACAGCAGAGGGCGACACCACAGAGCGACAGCAGAGGGTGACACCACAGAGCGACAGCAGAGGGCGACACCACACAGCGACAGCAGAGGGCAACACCACAGAGCAACAGCAGAGGGTGACACCACAGAGCGACAGCAGAGGGCGACACCACAGAGC
Organism: Hyla sarda; assembly: GCF_029499605.1. Taxonomy (NCBI): domain Eukaryota; kingdom Metazoa; phylum Chordata; class Amphibia; order Anura; family Hylidae; genus Hyla; species Hyla sarda. The sequence goes on along the minus strand of NC_079191.1, from coordinate 439,208,173 downwards.
GACATCAGAGGGCGACACCACAGAGCGACAGCAGAGGGCGACATCAGAGGGCGACACCACAGAGCGACAGCAGAGGGCGACACCACAAAGCGACAGCAGAGGGCGAGACCACAGAGCGACAGCAGAGGGCGACACCACAGAGCGACAGCAGAGGGCGACACCACAGAGCGACAGCAGAGGGCGACACCACAGAGCGACAGCAGAGGGCGACACCACAGAGCGACAGCAGAGGGCGACACCACAGAGCGACAGCAGAGGGCGACACCACAGAGCGACAGCAGAGGGCGACCCCACAGAGCGACAGCAGAGGGCGACATCAGAGGGCGACACCACAGAGCGACAGCAGAGGGCGACACCACAGAGCGACAGCAGAGGGCGAGACCACAGAGCGACACCTCCAAGCGACACCACAGAGCGACAGCAGAGGGCGACACCACAGAGCGACAGCAGAGGGCGACCCCACAGAGCGACACCAGAGGGCGACCCCACAGAGCGACAGCAGAGGGCGACAGCAGAGGGCGACAGCAGAGGGCGACACCACAGAGCGACAGCAGAGGGCGACACCACAAAGCGACAGCAGAGGGTGAGACCACAGAGCGACACCACCAAGCGACACCACAGAGCGACAGCAGAGGGCGAGACCACAGAGCGACAGCAGAGGGCGAGACCACAGAGTGACAGCAGAGGGCGACCCCACAGAGCGACAGCAGAGGGCGACCCCACAGAGCGACAGCAGAGGGCGACACCACAGAGCGACAGCAGAGGGCGAGACCACAGAGCGACAGCAGAGGGCGACACCACAGAGCGACAGCAGAGGGCGACCCCACAGAGCGACAGCAGAGGGCGACATCACAGAGCGACAGCAGAGGGCGACACCACAGAGCGACAGCAGAGGGCGACACTACAGAGCGACAGCAGAGGGCGACACCACAGAGCGACAGCAGAGGGCGACACCACAGAGCGACAGCAGAGGGCGACACCACAGAGCGACAGCAGAGGGCGACACCACAGAGCGACAGCAGAGGGCGACCCCACAGAGCGACAGCAGAGGGCGACACCACAGAGCGACAGCAGAGGGCGACACTACAGAGCGACAGCAGAGGGCGACACTACAGAGCGACAGCAGAGGGCGACACCACAGAGCGACAGCAGAGGGCGACACCACAGAGCGACAGCAGAGGGCGACACCACAGAGCGGCAGCAGAGGGCGACACCACAGAGCGACAGCAGAGGGCGACACCACAGAGCGACAGCAGAGGGCGACACCACAGAGCGACAGCAGAGGGCGACACTACAGAGCGACAGCAGAGGGCGACACCACAGAGCGACAGCAGAGGGCGACACTACAGAGCGACAGCAGAGGGCGACACTACAGAGCGACAGCAGAGGGTGACACCAAAGAGCGACACCACAGAGCGACAGCGGAGGAAGTGGTCAGTCCTGGGTCAGGTGACTTCCTGTAAACTACAGGATGACATCACAGTGAACACAGACCGAAGAATTCACATTTTTATAAAACATCTCAGGTTATAGGTCAAATCACTTTATATTCATTAATATTTAATAACGCAATATTTCTCTTAAAAAAAACTGCACGTAGTGTGAACTGATCTCATCCCACCTCTGAGTCTAATCAGTTCACCTGGGTGACCTCCAGCACCAGCAGCCGAATAAGAGGAACAGGTGCAGTGATCAGACTCCATCCCCTCTCTGTGTGTGAGCGGGGGGGGTCGTGACAGCATGGCCACGACCCTTGTGCCAAAACGCCACGCCCCCTCAATGCAACCCCTGCCGCTTGCTCCAGCATTGGGAACAAAATGTTCTGAATGCTGGGCAGCGGAGTACACCTTTAATGGCTTGCACCCCGATTTTGGCTCAAAACATTGGTGTAAAATCATCCAGCCAAGAGAAGACATGGGGTAGAGAAGTGTCCAACGTGTCCAGCGAGATGCGCCAAATTCCATATGCAGTGTGCGCCATTTTGCTCGCCTTCTGCCCGTTTATTCTTCTTTTTGAACAGTAATATTTCATCTGCTTCACAGGTTTTTTTCTTAGTCTCTTTGTTTTTGTTTTTGTTAGTTTTTTATGTTTGGAAAATCGTATTTTTTTTCTTTAGTCAAAAAAATACAGTGAAACAAACAGCGGCGAGATCCTGCGCCAGATACCGCCGCTCAAGGCCCCCTGTCTTATTAGGAAGCTTTGCAGATTTTATTGGAGCATATTGGGAAGATGCGCGACGCTCTGTTAGGGCAGCGTAAGTGAATCACCCGAGAAGCCGCTCGGCAGGTAACCTCGTGGAGAGACGCCGGCGCTGCCACTCAATTCCGTTAACCAGACCGAGACGACAGCGTCAGGAGAAATGACATGTGACCGCGGAGCGAGGGGGATCTCAGCTAAATGCTGTAATAGAGGCAAAAACATGTCACCGCGCATTTGTCAACTTTCTGCTATTTTGTTTTTTTTTAGTTGTTTTTTTTTGACATTTCAGAATTCTCACAGTGTGTGGAATATAAACAGAGCTCGGTTGGCCGGCACGTCCGAAAAAACGAATAAATGAGTCTGCTATGTGAAAGTAAATAAAGGCAAAGATGCGGCAGAGCTCAGTGGGCGCTAATACAGTGTATATAAAAAGATACAGCAGAGCTCAGTGAACGCTAATACAGTGTATATAAAAAGATGCGGCAGAGCACAGCGGGCGCTAATACAGTGTATACAAAAAGATGCAGCAGAGCTCAGCAGGCGCTAATACAGTGTGTATAAAAAGATGCGGCAGAGCTCAGCGGGCGCTAATACAGTGTATACAAAAAGATGCAGCAGAGCTCAGCGGGCGCTAATACAGTGTATATAAAAAGATGCAGCAGAGCTCAGTGAGCGCTAATACAGTGTATACTAAAAGATGCAACAGAGCTCAGTGGGCGCTAATACAGTGTATACAAAAAGATGCAGCAGAGCTCAGTGGGCGCTAATACAGTGTATACAAAAAGATGCAGCAGAGCTCAGCGGGCGCTAATACAGTGTATACAAAAAGATGCAGCAGAGCTCAGCGGGCGCTAATACAGTGTATACAAAAAGATGCAGCAGAGCTCAGTGAGCGCTAATACAGTGTATACAAAAAGATGCAGCAGAGCTCAGCGGGCGCTAATACAGTGTATACAAAAAGATGCAGCAGAGCTCAGCGGGCGCTAATACAGTGTATACAAAAAGATGCAGCAGAGCTCAGTTAGCGCTAATACAGTGTATACAAAAAGATGCAGCAGAGCTCAGCGGGCGCTAATACAGTGTATACAAAAAGATGCGGCAGAGCTCAGCGGGCGCTAATACAGTGTATACAAAAAGATGCAGCAGAGCTCAGCGGGCGCTAATACAGTGTATACAAAAAGATGCAGCAGAGCTCAGCGGGCGCTAATACAGTGTATACAAAAAGATGCAGCAGAGCTCAGCAGGCGCTAATACAGTGTGTACAAAAAGATGCGGCAGAGCTCAGCGGGCGCTAATACAGTGTATACAAAAAGATGCAGCAGAGCTCAGCGGGCGCTAATACAGTGTATACAGAAAGATGCAGCAGAGCTCAGCGGGCGCTAATACAGTGTATATAAAAAGATGCAGCAGAGCTCAGCGGGCGCTAATACAGTGTATACAAAAAGATGCGGTAGAGCTCAGTGGGCGCTAATACAGTGTGTACAAAAAGATGCAGCAGAGCTCAGTGGGCGCTAATACAGTGTATACAAAAAGATGCAGCAGAGCTCAGCGGGCGCTAATACAGTGTATACAAAAAGATGCAGCAGAGCTCAGCGGGCGCTAATACAGTGTGTACAAAAAGATGCGGCAGAGCTCAGCGGGCGTTAATACAGTGTATACAAAAAGATGCGGTAGAGCTCAGCGGGCGCTAATACAGTGTATACAAAAAGATGCAGCAGAGCTCAGTTAGCGCTAATACAGTGTATACAAAAAGATGCAGCAGAGCTCAGCGGGCGCTAATACAGTGTATACAAAAAGATGCGGCAGAGCTCAGCGGGCGCTAATACAGTGTATACAAAAAGATGCAGCAGAGCTCAGCGGGCGCTAATACAGTGTATACAAAAAGATGCAGCAGAGCTCAGCGGGCGCTAATACAGTGTATACAAAAAGATGCAGCAGAGCTCAGCAGGCGCTAATACAGTGTGTACAAAAAGATGCGGCAGAGCTCAGCGGGCGCTAATACAGTGTATACAAAAAGATGCAGCAGAGCTCAGCGGGCGCTAATACAGTGTGTACAAAAAGATGCAGCAGAGCTCAGTGGGCGCTAATACAGTGTATACAAAAAGATGCAGCAGAGCTCAGCGGGCGCTAATACAGTGTATACAAAAAGATGCAGCAGAGCTCAGCGGGCGCTAATACAGTGTGTACAAAAAGATGCGGCAGAGCTCAGCGGGCGCTAATACAGTGTATACAAAAAGATGCGGTAGAGCTCAGCGGGCGCTAATACAGTGTATACAAAAAGATGCAGCAGAGCTCAGCGGGCGCTAATACAGTGTATATAAAAAGATGCAGCAGAGCTCAGCGGGCGCTAATACAGTGTATATAAAAAGATGCAGCAGAGCTCAGTGGGCGCTAATACAGTGTATACAAAAAGATGCAGCAGAGCTCAGTGGGCGCTAATACAGTGTATATAAAAAGATGCAGCAGAGCTCAGCGGGCGCTAATACAGTGTATATAAAAAGATGCAGCAGAGCTCAGCGGGCGCTAATACAGTGTATATAAAAAGATGCGGCAGAGCTCAGCGGGCACTAATACAGTGTATACAAAAAGATGCAGCAGAGCTCAGTGGGCGCTAATACAGTGTATATAAAAAGATGCAGCAGAGCTCAGCGGGCGCTAATACAGTGTGTACAAAAAGATGCGGCAGAGCTCAGCGGGCGCTAATACAGTGTATACAAAAAGATGCGGCAGAGCTCAGCGGGCGCTAATACAGTGTATATAAAAAGATGCGGCAGAGCACAGCGGGCGCTAATACAGTCTATACAAAAAGATGCAGCAGAGCTCAGTTAGCGCTAATACAGTGTATACAAAAAGATGCAGCAGAGCTCAGCGGGCGCTAATACAGTGTATACAAAAAGATGCAGCAGAGCTCAGCGGGCGCTAATACAGTGTATATAAAAAGATGCAGCAGAGCTCAGCGGGCGCTAATACAGTGTGTACAAAAAGATGCGGCAGAGCTCAGCGGGCGCTAATACAGTGTATACAAAAAGATGCGGTAGAGCTCAGCGGGGGCTAATACAGTGTATATAAAAAGATGCAGCAGAGCTCAGCGGGCGCTAATACAGTGTGTACAAAAAGATGCAGCAGAGCTCAGTGGGCGCTAATACAGTGTATACAAAAAGATGCAGCAGAGCTCAGTGGGCGCTAATACAGTGTATACAAAAAGATGCAGCAGAGCTCAGCGGGCGCTAATACAGTGTATACAAAAAGATGCAGCAGAGCTCAGCGGGCGCTAATACAGTGTATATAAAAAGATACAGCAGAGCTCAGTGAACGCTAATACAGTGTATATAAAAAGATGCGGCAGAGCACAGCGGGCGCTAATACAGTGTATACAAAAAGATGCAGCAGAGCTCAGCAGGCGCTAATACAGTGTGTATAAAAAGATGCGGCAGAGCTCAGCGGGCGCTAATACAGTGTATATAAAAAGATGCAGCAGAGCTCAGTGAGCGCTAATACAGTGTATACATATAGATGCAGCAGAGCTCAGCGGGCGCTAATACAGTGTATACAAAAAGATGCAGCAGAGCTCAGCGGGCGCTAATACAGTGTGTATAAAAAGATGCAGCAGAGCTCAGTGGGCGCTAATACAGTGTATACAAAAAGATGCAGCAGAGCTCAGCGGGCGCTAATACAGTGTATACAAAAAGATGCAGCAGAGCTCAGCGGGCGCTAATACAGTGTATACAAAAAGATGCAGCAGAGCTCAGTGAGCGCTAATACAGTGTATACAAAAAGATGCAGCAGAGCTCAGCGGGCGCTAATACAGTGTATACAAAAAGATGCAGCAGAGCTCAGCGGGCGCTAATACAGTGTATACAAAAAGATGCAGCAGAGCTCAGTTAGCGCTAATACAGTGTATACAAAAAGATGCAGCAGAGCTCAGCGGGCGCTAATACAGTGTATACAAAAAGATGCGGCAGAGCTCAGCGGGCGCTAATACAGTGTATACAAAAAGATGCAGCAGAGCTCAGCGGGCGCTAATACAGTGTATACAAAAAGATGCAGCAGAGCTCAGCGGGCGCTAATACAGTGTATACAAAAAGATGCAGCAGAGCTCAGCAGGCGCTAATACAGTGTGTACAAAAAGATGCGGCAGAGCTCAGCGGGCGCTAATACAGTGTATACAAAAAGATGCAGCAGAGCTCAGCGGGCGCTAATACAGTGTATACAGAAAGATGCAGCAGAGCTCAGCGGGCGCTAATACAGTGTATATAAAAAGATGCAGCAGAGCTCAGCGGGCGCTAATACAGTGTATACAAAAAGATGCGGTAGAGCTCAGTGGGCGCTAATACAGTGTGTACAAAAAGATGCAGCAGAGCTCAGTGGGCGCTAATACAGTGTATACAAAAAGATGCAGCAGAGCTCAGCGGGCGCTAATACAGTGTATACAAAAAGATGCAGCAGAGCTCAGCGGGCGCTAATACAGTGTGTACAAAAAGATGCGGCAGAGCTCAGCGGGCGCTAATACAGTGTATACAAAAAGATGCGGTAGAGCTCAGCGGGCGCTAATACAGTGTATACAAAAAGATGCAGCAGAGCTCAGTTAGCGCTAATACAGTGTATACAAAAAGATGCAGCAGAGCTCAGCGGGCGCTAATACAGTGTATACAAAAAGATGCGGCAGAGCTCAGCGGGCGCTAATACAGTGTATACAAAAAGATGCAGCAGAGCTCAGCGGGCGCTAATACAGTGTATACAAAAAGATGCAGCAGAGCTCAGCGGGCGCTAATACAGTGTATACAAAAAGATGCAGCAGAGCTCAGCAGGCGCTAATACAGTGTGTACAAAAAGATGCGGCAGAGCTCAGCGGGCGCTAATACAGTGTATACAAAAAGATGCAGCAGAGCTCAGCGGGCGCTAATACAGTGTGTACAAAAAGATGCAGCAGAGCTCAGTGGGCGCTAATACAGTGTATACAAAAAGATGCAGCAGAGCTCAGCGGGCGCTAATACAGTGTGTACAAAAAGATGCGGCAGAGCTCAGCGGGCGCTAATACAGTGTATACAAAAAGATGCGGTAGAGCTCAGCGGGCGCTAATACAGTGTATACAAAAAGATGCAGCAGAGCTCAGCGGGCGCTAATACAGTGTATATAAAAAGATGCAGCAGAGCTCAGCGGGCGCTAATACAGTGTATATAAAAAGATGCAGCAGAGCTCAGTGGGCGCTAATACAGTGTATACAAAAAGATGCGGCAGAGCTCAGCGGGCACTAATACAGTGTATACAAAAAGATGCAGCAGAGCTCAGTGGGCGCTAATACAGTGTATATAAAAAGATGCAGCAGAGCTCAGCGGGCGCTAATACAGTGTGTACAAAAAGATGCGGCAGAGCTCAGCGGGCGCTAATACAGTGTATACAAAAAGATGCGGCAGAGCTCAGCGGGCGCTAATACAGTGTATATAAAAAGATGCGGCAGAGCACAGCGGGCGCTAATACAGTGTATACAAAAAGATGCAGCAGAGCTCAGTTAGCGCTAATACAGTGTATACAAAAAGATGCAGCAGAGCTCAGCGGGCGCTAATACAGTGTATACAAAAAGATGCAGCAGAGCTCAGCGGGCGCTAATACAGTGTATACAAAAAGATGCAACAGAGCTCAGCGGGCGCTAATACAGTGTGTACAAAAAGATGCGGCAGAGCTCAGCGGGCGCTAATACAGTGTATACAAAAAGATGCAGCAGAGCTCAGCGGGCGCTAATACAGTGTATACAAAAAGATGCAGCAGAGCTCAGCGGGCGCTAATACAGTGTATACAAAAAGATGCAGCAGAGCTCAGCAGGCGCTAATACAGTGTGTACAAAAAGATGCGGCAGAGCTCAGCGGGCGCTAATACAGTGTATACAAAAAGATGCAGCAGAGCTCAGCGGGCGCTAATACAGTGTGTACAAAAAGATGCAGCAGAGCTCAGTGGGCGCTAATACAGTGTATACAAAAAGATGCAGCAGAGCTCAGCGGGCGCTAATACAGTGTATACAAAAAGATGCAGCAGAGCTCAGCGGGCGCTAATACAGTGTGTACAAAAAGATGCGGCAGAGCTCAGCGGGCGCTAATACAGTGTATACAAAAAGATGCGGTAGAGCTCAGCGGGCGCTAATACAGTGTATACAAAAAGATGCAGCAGAGCTCAGCGGGCGCTAATACAGTGTATATAAAAAGATGCAGCAGAGCTCAGCGGGCGCTAATACAGTGTATATAAAAAGATGCAGCAGAGCTCAGTGGGCGCTAATACAGTGTATACAAAAAGATGCAGCAGAGCTCAGCGGGCGCTAATACAGTGTATATAAAAAGATGCAGCAGAGCTCAGCGGGCGCTAATACAGTGTATATAAAAAGATGCAGCAGAGCTCAGTGGGCGCTAATACAGTGTATACAAAAAGATGCGGCAGAGCTCAGCGGGCGCTAATACAGTGTATACAAAAAGATGCAGCAGAGCTCAGTGGGCGCTAATACAGTGTATATAAAAAGATGCAGCAGAGCTCAGCGGGCGCTAATACAGTGTGTACAAAAAGATGCGGCAGAGCTCAGCGGGCGCTAATACAGTGTATACAAAAAGATGCGGCAGAGCTCAGCGGGCGCTAATACAGTGTATATAAAAAGATGCGGCAGAGCACAGCGGGCGCTAATACAGTGTATACAAAAAGATGCGGCAGAGCTCAGTGGGCGCTAATACAGTGTATACAAAAAGATGCAGCAGAGCTCAGCGGGCGCTAATACAGTGTATATAAAAAGATGCGGCAGAGCACAGCGGGCGCTAATACAGTGTATACAAAAAGATGCGGCAGAGCTCAGCGGGCGCTAATACAGTGTATACAAAAAGATGCAGCAGAGCTCAGCGGGCGCTAATACAGTGTATACAAGAAGATGCAGCAGAGCTCAGTGGGCGCTAATACAGTGTATATAAAAAGATGCAGCAGAGCACAGCGGGCGCTAATACAGTGTATACAAAAAGATGCGGCAGAGCTCAGCGGGCGCTAATACAGTGTATACAAAAAGATGCAGCAGAGCTCAGCGGGCGCTAATACAGTGTATACAAAAAGATGCAGCAGAGCTCAGCGGGCGCTAATACAGTGTATATAAAAAGATGCAGCAGAGCTCAGCGGGCGCTAATACAGTGTATACAAAAAGATGCAGCAGAGCTCAGCGGGCGCTAATACAGTGTATATAAAAAGAAGCCGTAGAGCTCAGCGGGCGCTAATACAGTGTATACAAAAAGATGTGGCAGAGCTCAGCGGGCGCTAATACAGTGTATACAAAAAGATGCAACAGAGCTCAGCGGGCGCTAATACAGTGTATACAGAAAGATGCGGCAGAGCTCAGCGGGCGCAAATACAGTGTGTACAAAAAGATGCAGCAAAGCTCAGCGGGCGCTAATACAGTGTATACAAAAAGATGCAGCAGAGCTCAGCGGGCGCTAATACAGTGTATATAAAAAGATGCAGCAGAGCTCAGCGGGCGCTAATACAGTGTATACAAAAAGATGCGGCAGAGTTCAGCAGGCGCTAATACAGTGTATACAAAAAGATGCAGCAGAGCTCAGTGGGCGCTAATACAGTGTATATAAAAAGATGCGGCAGAGCACAGCGGGCGCTAATAGAGTGTATACAAAAAGATGCGGCAGAGCTCAGCGGGCGCTAATACAGTGTATAAAAAGAAGCCGTAGAGCTCAGGGGGCGCTAATAGAGTGTATACAAAAAGATGCGGCAGAGCTCAGCGGGCGCTAATACAGTGTATAAAAAGAAGCCGTAGAGCTCAGGGGGCGCTAATAGAGTGTAAATGCAAAGATGCAACAGAGCTCAGCGGGCGCTAATACACTGTAAACCTGTGTTTCCCAACCAGGGTGCCTCCAGCTGTTTTTTTTTTTTTTTTGTCTGCTCTACAATTGCGCTTTATAAACGTCATGAGTTTCATGCAGTAGTAACCTTCTTACCCTAACGGCTGAGTAGTGGATCCGTTAGACCTGTGTGAACAATGACTGAACCGTAACAGGGAACGGAGTCTAAGGTGCCGCTGGTTTTCACCAGAGCCCGCCGCATGGCGGGATGGACTTGCTGCGGCAGGCGACACCCAGGTCGCTACCTGCGACACGATCCGTCCACACAGGTTGCCCAGATGAAACTTGGCACAGATGATAAAGCATAGTCAGACGAAGCACGGGTCAGAAGGCAGGCAGCAAGGAAGCGTTGTCGGGTCACAGGCACAAGGTCAGTAGGCAGGTGGCAAAGGATCAAGGTCAGGAACACAATATGTCACACAAGGCACAAAGCACAAAGATCCGGCACCATGATAGGGAGGTGCCGGACTAACATAGGATCCGCCCTGCAGGGAACCAATTAAGGGTGTACTGGCCCTTTAAATCTAGTAACGCCGGTGCGTGCGCCCTAAGGAAAGTGGATGCGTGCGCTGGCGATGCAGAGCAGGCGACAGGCCAGGGACAGTGAGAGATGAGGAGATGCCCGGGGCTCGCATTTGGAGGCACGTCCCGCATAGCGAGTCCCGAAGCCACTGAAACTAACAGAAGGGGTGCGCTCACGGGCAGACAGAACGGCCAGAGCGTTGCCCATAGCAACGCCCGGAACACGCGTGCAGGTGCGTCCCGGAGCCACAGATGTTAGGAGAGAGGGGGCGGTATGAATGGCCGAAGCGCTGCCCTTACCAACATTATTATGACGTTTTTTTCATTTTGTACAACTTTTGAAGCATAGAGAAGAATACAACCAAAACGTCCCAAATAAAGTATATATATATGTGTGTGTATATATATTTATATATATATATATATATATATATATATATTTATATATATATATTTCATTTTGGTTAAAACATCACAGGCCTGAAAAATGCTACGAAAATGGCAAAATGGTGGCCATCAGCATCATAGCTGACACGTGCAGTAACAAGGTGACCGATCATTGCTGTATATCAGTGCATTCAAATCTGATAGCTTAGAACATCGTTCAGGAGAAGACAGGACGAGTTCTGGAGACTAAGCCTCGGGGGACCCAGCTAATGGGATAAAGATTGAACAGAGCCAAGCACTTTGCAGGCGGATGTGTGTGAGGAATACAATGGTCCCTCAACATACGATGGTAATCCGTTCCAAATGGACCATCGTTTGTTGAAACCATCGTATGTTGAGGGATCTGTGCAATGTAAAGTATAGGACAGTGGTCTACAACCTGCGGACCTCCAGATGTTGCAAAACTACAACACCCAGCATGCCCGGACAGCCAACGGTCACTGTATTAGGAAATTCTCTCTTCTAGCCTTAAAGGGGTACTCCCCTGGAAAACATTTTTTTTTTTAAATCAACTGGTGCCAGAAAGTTATACAGATTTGTAAATCACTTCTGTTAAAAAATCTTAATCCTTCCAGTACTACTAAGCTGCTGTATGCGCCTCAGGAGTGGCCATGTCAGGAACTGTCCAGAGCAGGAGAGGTTTGCTATGGGGATTTGCTTGTACTCTGGACAGTTCCTGACATGGACAGAGGTGTCAGCAGAGAACACTGTGGTCAGACTGGAAAGAAATTTTATAAGTAAAGAACTTCCTCTGTAGCATACAGCAGCTGATAAGTACTGGAAGGGTAAACATTTTTTAATAGAAGTCATTTACAAATCTGTTTAACTTTTTGGCACCAGTTGATTAACAAAAAAATATATTTTTTTTCCAGTGGAGTACCCCTTTAAATTAGATGTTAGGATAATAACAGTCTCGAAATGCTCCACCGGTTGGTCCCTACATTTCTACTACACAATTCATACCCCCTGGATTCCAGTTTCCTATGACCATATGCAGTTCTGTACAGAGACGTGGCAATATAGCCACAAACCCTGGTCCTGGCCTTTAAGGGGTACTCCGGTGCTCCAGCGCTCTAAACATTTAGTTCTGAACGCTCCGAGTAGTAGGCCGTGATCGTGACTTCACAGTCACGCCCCCTCGTGATGTCACACCCGATGTCATGAGGAGGCGTGGCCGTAACGTCAAGACTCCTGCCACAGGAACCCGTGATCAGACATCAGATTCCCTATCCTTTCAATAGGGGATAGGATGTCTAGCAGCAGAGTACCCTTTTAACCTTTAAAGGGAGCTAATCATCAGATTTTACCCTATATAACACTTGGCAAAGCATTTTATAGGGTAAAATCTTTTTCCTCACCATCCCCGAGGGATGCTCCTGCCCCCAGGGATGGTGAAGATATAAACTTATAAAGTAGTCACAGCCATGGCCGTAAGTAGTCCCCTGGGCGGGGAGCTCCTCTCACCTACTCCTGTTCTTCGGCCAGCAGCAACACCCCCTTGGTTTGATTGACGGGTCGCGTCATCGCTCTACTCTGCTGTTTAGTGAGAGCAATGACTCGGCTGCTCAGTGGGGCTGATCGGGACCACCGCAGTTAAAATGTGGTGTCCCGATCAGCTAGGACGCGAGCTGAGGGTCACTTACCTTCCTCCGGCGCATCCGATCGGCGATTGATTGCTCCAAGCCTGAGATCCAGGCTTGAGCAATGGACCGCCTATAACACTGATCAATGCAAAGCTATGGCTTTGCAGTGATCAGTGTAAAAGATCAGTGTGTGCAGTGTTATAGTCTCCTATGGGATAATAATGATCAGTATAAGAGATCAGTGTGTGCAGTGTTATAGTCTCCTATGGGATAACAATGATCAGTATAAGATCAGTGTGTGCAGTGTTATAGTCTGCTATGGGATAACAATGATCAGTGTAAGAGATCAGTGTGTGCATTGTTATAGTCTCCTATGGGATAACAATGATCAGTAATAGTGATCAGTGTGTGCAGTGTTATAAGTCCCTATGGGATAACAATGATCAGTATAAGAGATCAGTGTGTGCAGTGTTATAGTCTCCTATGGGATAACAATGATCAGTGTAAGAGATCAGTGTGTGCAGTGTTATAGTCTCCTATGGGATAACAATGATCAGTATAAGAGATCAGTGTGTGCAGTGTTATAGTCTCCTATAGGACAACAATGATCAGTATAAGAGATCAGTGTGTGCAGTGTTATAAGTCCCTATGGGATAACAATGATCAGTATAAGAGATCAGTGTGTGCAGTGTTATAAGTCCCTATGGGATAACAATGATCAGTATAAGAGATCAGTGTGTGCAGTGTTATAGTCTCCTATGGGATAACAATGATCAGTATAAGAGATCAGTGTGTGCAGTGTTATAGTCTCCTATGGGAGCAATAACACTGCAAAAAAAAAGTGTAAAAAAAGTTAATAAATGTGATTTAACCTTTTCCCTAATAAAAGTCCAAATCACCCCCCTTTTCCCATTAAAAAAAAACCATGTAAATAAAAATAAATATAAACATATTTGGTATCGCCGCGTGCGTAAATGTCCGAACTATAAAAATATATCATTAATTAAACCGCAGGTCAATGGCGTACGCGCCAAAAAATTCCAAAATCAAAAAAAGCATATTTTTTGTCACTTTTTATATCATGAAAAAATGTATAAAAAGCGATCAAAAAGTCCTATCAATACAAAAATGTTACGGATGACAATTTTAAACGTATAAATTTTCCCGCATGTAGTTATGATTTTTTCCAGAAGAACGACAAAATCCAACCTATATAAGTAGGGTATCATTTTATTCGTATGGACCTACAGAATAAAGAGAAGGTGTCATTTTTACCGAAAAATTTACTGGGTAGAAACGGAAGCCCCCAAAATTTACAAAATGGCATTTTTTTCTTCATTTTCATGATTTTTTTTTCCATTTCGCTGTAGATTTTTGGGTAAAATGACTGATGTCACTGCAAAGTAGAATTGGTGGCACAAAAAATAAGCCATAATATGAATTTTTAGGTGCAAAATTGAAAGGGTTATGATTTTTAAAAGGTAAGGAGGAAAAAACAAAAGTGCAAAAACCGAAAAACCCTGCGTCCTTAAGGGGTAAAGGAGATTCATTGGGTTGCTATTATTTCCTTCTATAAACCCAGACTATGTCTACCCCAGTGTTTCCCAACCAAGGAACCGTAATCTGTTGCAAAACTAGTTTTTGCGATATATGGAGGGACCATAGTTGGGAAGCAGTGATGAGCGGCAGGGGCCAGATTCGAATTTTCGATATTTCACGAATATATGGACGAAAATTCGTCCTATGTTTGCGAAATTTGCATATTTGCCATGTTCGTTTTATTTTTTCATGCGAAAATTTGTCATTTTGCATAGTGCACATGCGCAAGGGAGGGAGGGATCAATGTCCAGTCTGGAAGTGCCGATACTCATGTAAATATTCTCAGAAAAATTTGCATTAAAAATTACGAATATATATATCACTATATTCAAAATTTTCGCGAAATCGTGAAGTGCCGATATTCGCGGTAAAAATTAGCATTTTGAATATTTGCGCTCAACACTATTGGGAAACACTGAGGAAGACATAGTCTGGGTTAATAGAAGGAAATAATACCAAAGTACACTTATATTATCCTGCACTTAGGGGTTGTACTTCTGTAGAATGATAGAACTGAAGAACACTTACTGTGGGGAATTAGCTCTGTAAAACCAGCCAAAAGCAACAAAATAGCAGTCAGTGGCAGGGAGAAGTAATGTTTAATCAGGGCTTCTCCTGGGCAATGGACCTTCACAGAGAAGACACTCTTCGTAGTTGCCGTCTACTCTCGTAGATCCTGGGTGACGGACCTCATCTTTCGTTCTCATAGGTCACATAAAATGGGTTTTCTGCGGCCCCTTTATTAAGATAATAGAAGCTTCAGGGACCTGGCTCATCTGTATACACTGGAGGTTATTGTTTTTTTTTTGCATCCTATCCTATAAAGGACTCACTGAGGTAAATGAAAAGATATGACATCAATATTTATGATAGAAATTTACGGTATAATGGCCGTATGGAGTCACAATTAAGCGCCAGATGTTGCGGGTTTTCATTGGATTGTTTATCAGTAAAATATTACACCCTTCAAATAAATAATGCAATGAGTGCACAAGCCAGGTGTTCCAACAATAATCCTATAACCGCAGCGCGATCAGGGAGACGTTGTTGTGTTTGTCATTCATCAAGACTTTTATAACAAATCCTAAATCACATTGGTGCCGTGTCTGCCGCGGTGTGGCGGTGATATTATCTATGGACGTGCCAATGGGGGAAGATCCTGGGATGTCCTGGTGTCTTCTGAAAAGATTCAGTTGAAATAATATGGCAAAGCAAAAGGTAATAATTCCATATTATCTACAGTGGGAATGTTCTAGACTGTCTATTACGTTATCTCTCTCTTCCTCCCACCTCCCCCCAAGTGCTAAGCAGCATTAGCCACGAGGAGCAGTTGTGTCACGATCAGCCTTTGAATCGTGTTGCTGAGGTGGTGGAGGGGGATGCAGTGACCAATCATAGCACAAGTGGGAGTGGTGGTGGTAGGCGTGGTGAGGATACTGTAAGGCATCATGGTGAAATGTGCTGAGAGGGAAGAAGGAGGCCACGATCACACATCAGAAGAGCGGTGGGGATCATGATGAGACGTTTGATATTGACGATGCAGATGCCATTGATTTGAGAGTACTACAACCCCTGCTGTCAGCTGCTACAACTTCTACCAGTCTACCACTGTGTGCTGTTATGTCCGCTGGCTACTACAACTTCCACATGTCCACCACTGCCTGCTGGATACTACAACTGCCATCAGTCCACCAATGCCTACTGTCCGCTGGCTACTACACCTATCATCAGTCCACCAATGCCTGCTGTCCGCTGGCTATTACAACTATCACTAGTCCCCCACTGCCTGCTGTCCGCTAGATACTACAACACCCACCAGTCCACCAATGCCTGCTGTCCGCTGGCTATTACAACTATCACTAGTCCACCACTGCCTGCTGTCCGCTAGATACTACAACACCCACCAGTCCACCAAGGCCTGCTGTCCGCTGGCTATTACAACTATCACTAGTCCACCACTGCCTGCTGTCCGCTAGACACTACAACACCCACCAGTCCACCAATGCCTGCTATCCGCTGGCTATTACAACTATCACTAGTCCACCACTGCCTGTGGTCCGTTAGATACTACAACACCCACCAGTCCACCAATGCCTGCTGTCCGCTGGCTATTACAACACCCACTAGTCCACCACTGTCTGCTGGTTACTACAACCCCCTCCAGTCCACCACCTTTGCTGCTGCAAATACCAGCCAGGTCTACACAGACACAACACATGATCCCCAAAAAAGGAATGTCATACAAAAGCTATTTATTCTTCATTATTTTGAGATATCTATCCTGTTGCAACTCCCAAAAAGGGTGAATTATTGCATTGCTAGCTCGCAAAGAAGCTGTCCACCAAACTTTTTGAAAAACTTGTTTAACTCTCTAGCCCAATCTTAAGTCCAAAAACATGGCCACATGACAAATGGGTAGCACCAAACACTGTAAAGTTTGGCCATGTGTCAAACTGGGGGATAACTAACTCTACTCGACTCTTTGTATTACATCTATCTGATGTTTTCCAAGCAGCACATTTTGGATAGACAACACCTCACCCCCCATGACTTCTGCCGCAGCACATTTTGCGATGGACAACACCTCACCCCGCGACTTCTACCGCAGCACATTTTGGATAGACAACACCTCACCCCATGACTTCTGCCACAGCACATTTTGGAGAGGCAACACCTCACCCTGTGACTTCTGCCGCAGCACATTTTAGAGAGGCAACACCTCACCCACTGACTTCTGCCGCAGCACATTTTGGAGAGGCAACACCTCACCCCTTGACTTCTACCGCAGCACATTTTGGATAGAGAACACCTCACCCCGTGACTTCTGCCGCAGCACATTTTGTTCTTCCTACATTTTCTTTTATCTGGTCTCTTTCTTCCTCTAAGCTCTTGTGAAGGAGGTAATATCCTGTCATTTAAAAAAATAATAGCAATCACCGTCATAGTCATAGTTCATGGATAGCGGGATTATTCTGTTCTATCCTGATGGAGCCCAAATTACATCTTGCTCACGAACCATGCTATGCCTCAAATTAATTCTACCTCTTTGTTCCCAGAAGGCCATGGAAGACGGTAATGATGGCATTAACTTTCTTTACAACTAATTGTCAGGATGCCGGAGAGATGCCACATCGGTGAGCGCCGGCAGCTGTACCTTCCTGCACATAATAAAGGTTTACCCTGCGGGTCAGAGAGGAGAGGAGCAGCGAGACTCAAATCATGGCCCCCCAAGGGTCTGCTTTGTTCTCTGCATGGAGGAGGAGTACCCGAAAATAAAGATAAATATAAGAAACTCCTTCAATTGGCCTATCCAATGAAACTGCAAAAATGATAATATTCTATTTCTCAGAACTTGGGAAAACCAATTTCTATCAATATTACCAGCTTTCCATTTCTTCATCACATGGTTTCCAAGACTCATTATGCAGCAATTCATATGTGACAAAAGCCAAGAGGTGACCACAGGACAGCTGAGATATGACCAAATACATTGTCTCCCCATATAAAGGTCACAACCTCAATGGTCACCAGTTAAATTTTCATTTTAACTTAAATTTTCACCAATTTTCCCCTCTACAGGCTCCATCTCTTATCTTCAGTTATCTGCCTCTGTCTCACATGGCAGGTCTGTTCTCTCCTGCTTTTACTCTCCATTGACTTCTATATACAAAATGTAACCTAATCCCTCAGTGAGCTGCTTGGTTTATATGAAGAAAAGACCAAAAAAGGTGGGTAAAGATGGAAGGTGGAAAGTAGTGAAGGAATTATGGAAAGAAGGATGAAAAGTAAGATCAGGAAGAGAAAGGAAGGAAGGAAGCAAGCAGGGGTGGAGGGAAGGAAAGAAAGAAAGAAAAAGAACGAAAGAAAAAGAATAAAGAAAGAGAAAGTAAGAAAGAAAGAAAGAAAGAAAGAAAGAAAGAAAGGGGAGGAAAGGAAGGAAGAAGCAGCGAAGGAAGGAAAAGAAAGTAAGAAATGGACAGAGAGGGAGACAGATAGAGAGGAAGTTAGAAAGGAAAGAATGGATAGAAGGAAAGAGTGGAAAGGAAGGAGGAAAAGAAGGAAGGAAAACGAGGAAGAAAGAAAGGGAGAGGAACGAAAACAGAGGGTGGGGAAAGGGAGGACGGAAGGAAATAAGGAAGGAAGGAACTTTGTTTCTTGGACTTTACAATAATACAGAAGGAAATAAATGTACAGTAAGTGGTCACCATACTACTCTATGTGGGAGTCTTAGATGTGCACTTATGTCGTTCCTTCTCTTGGCTCGATCTACAGTATTTTGGGTCTGAGATTAGTGGAATAAGACGACCAGTTTTGATTCTGTTATTCTCTGTATCTATGGTGTGAATTGCAGCCTGTTAGGGATTTGATAGCATGTTGAGAGAGTTGGAGATCTTGACAAATTTGTGGGAGGTAAAAGTGTAAATATGTGTACGGCAGCCTTGAAGGGGACTTCTTCTGTTTAGGTAATCAAAGTGCAATCTGTGGGATCCAGGCCCCATTGATCTTCATGGTGGGGGGCTCTATGTGGATCTAGTACTCGTCTCACTCCCATTGACGGAAATGCTGGATCACTCCATGGAGCATTAAGCCCTTTTTTCTCTGTGACTTGATACGGTCTGGAGACGACTAATGGCACACTGGTGGCTAACCCTGAGGACAGCCATGATGGTCATACTATTCCAAGTCCCTCTTAAGGAGCTTGAGTTGTACTTTGGGTGGTGACTATTGGGTAACATGTTGTGTACACTATGGGTGCTCTGTTTGTGACTTTAAAAGTGTTAAAGGGGTACTCTGCTGGCCAGTATTTGGTTACTTCCGAACACTGCGTGCACGCTGCGAGGGTTGGCCATGCCCCCTCGTGATGTCATGCCACGCTCCCTCAATCCAAGTCTATGGGAGGGGGTGTGGCATGCCCCCTCCCATAGACTTGCATTGAGGGTTTGTGCCGTGACATCACAAGGGGGGCATGGCCAACCCCCGCAGCGTGCACTCAGCATTTGGAAACTAAATGTTCCGAACACTGACCAGCAGAGTACCCCTTTAACCATCACACTACCAAGTATAAGAAGTTGCTGGTGCCAAGCCCCAGGTAAAGAAATACCACAAATGCCAGGTTATGGAAATCACTTTAACTTTACTTCAGGAACTTGCAGGACAAACAGAAACAGTTCACATTAATGCAATATTCAGAGAACCACAATTGCTTGGCACTATGGGACTTGTAGCTTTCTGACTGGGACTTGACTGACTTTAGATTAACTTGACTTTAGAGCTGACAATAACTAACTCTATGTAGTGTAAGGGCTTACCGCCAGGGTGAACATGTAAGGACCAGAGCTGCCAGAGGCTTTCACTCACTTTAGCTTATGGGGCCCGTCGACTCTCAGGATCTTCTCCTCACAGTAGACTTGTGTCTGAACTTTAATGGACAGACTGGATTGATGGATGACCTGGTCGTTTGGATCCTGTGATGTATTCTGCAGGGTAATGTTGCTCAGGAACAAAGATGGTTGCAGAAACTGGGTCTCTTAGGCCTGACCTTATGTGGTGAGGAACAGGTCACACAGCAGAGGTCTGGACTGGATCTCCGCTCACTTTCCTCTCCTCCACACAACTGACTAGACAAACCTGGGGGATCAGGGCAGGAGGCCCTGATTGGCCAAAGTACTCATGTGGTTCTCATGTGTATCCTCCTGAACAGATAAAATTAACTCTTTACAAGACAATGAGGCATATAGGTGCATTCAACAATAGAAATTCAGTACAATAAATGATAAAACATAATAAATATAATCCTGAGAAGTGGGACCGGAGCAGACAAGATAAAGTGACATCCACCTGACAGGGCAGGTAGACAGGTGTGTTCCACACCGGGACACCACACAAGTCCTAATTGTTGATAAAACCTTAGTTTTCCTTAGTTTTCCAATAGGGGACAAAACACTCCCAATAGTGGACAAAACACTCCCAATAGGGGACAAAACACTCCCAATAGAGGACAAAACACTCCTAATAGGGGACAAAACACTCCCAATAGGGGACAAAACACTCCCAATAGGGGACAAGACACTCCAAATAGGAGACAAAACACTCCCAATAGAGGACAAAACACTCCCAATAGAGGACAAAACACTCCCAATAGAGGACAAAACACTCCCAATAGGGGACAAAACACTCCCAATAGGAGACAAAACACTCCCAATAGAGGACAAAACACTCCCAATAGAGGACAAAACACTCCCAATAGGGGACAAAACACTCCCAATAGGGGACAAAACACTCCCAATAGTGGACAAAACACTCCCAATAGAGGACAAAACACTCCCAATAGGAGACAAAACACTCCCAATAGGGGACAAAACACTCCCAATAGAGGACAAAACACTCCCAATAGGGGACAAAACACTCCCAATAGAGGACAAGACACTCCCAATAGGGGACAAAAACACTCCCAATAGGGGACAAAACACTCCCCAATAGAGGACAAAACACTCCCAATAGAGGACAAAACACTCCCAATAGGGGACAAAACACTCCCAATAGAGGACAAGACACTCCCAATAGGGGACAAAAACACTCCCAATAGGGGACAAAACACTCCCAATAGGGGACAAAACACTCCCAATAGAGGACAAAACACTCCAAATAGAGGACAAAACACTCCCAATAGGGGACAAAACACTCCCAATAGGGGACAAAACACTCCCAATAGGGGACAAAACACTTCCAATAGAGGACAAAACACTCCCAATAGGTGACAAAACACTCCCAATAGAGGACAAAACACTCCCAATAGGGGACAAAACACTCCCAATAGAGGACAAAACACTTCCAATAGAGGACAAAACACTCCCAATAGGTGACAAAACACTCCCAATAGGGGACAAAACACTCCCAATAGGGGACAAAACACTCCCAATAGTGGACAAAACACTCCCAATAGGGGACAAAACACTCCCAATAGGAGACAAAACACTCCCAATAGGGGACAAAACACTCCCGATAGGGGACAAAACACTCCCAATAGGGGACAAAACACTCCCAATAGGGGACAAAACACTCCCAATAGGAGACAAAACACTCCCAATAGGGGACAAAACACTCCCAATAGGGGACAAAACACTCCCAATAGGAGACAAAACACTCCTAATAGGGGACAAAACACTCCCAATAGGAGACAAAACACTCCCAATAGGGGACAAAACACTCCCAATAGAGGACAAAACACTCCCAATAGGAGACAAAACACTCCCAATAGAGGACAAAACACTCCCAATAGGAGACAAAACACTCCCAATAGGGGACAAAACACTCCCAATAGAGGACAAAACACTCCTAATAGGGGACAAAACACTCCCAATAGAGGACAAAACACTCCCAATAGGAGACAAAACACTCCCAATAGAGGACAAAACACTCCCAATAGAGGACAAAACACTCCTAATAGGAGACAAAACACTCCCAATAGGAGACAAAACACTCCCAATAGAGGACAAAACACTCCCAATAGGGGACAAAACACTCCCAATAGGGGACAAAACACTCCCAATAGGGGACAAAACACTCCCAATAGGGGACAAAACACTCCCAATAGTGGACAAAACACTCCCAATAGGGGACAAAACACTCCCAATAGGGGACAAAACACTCCCAATAGTGGACAAAACACTCCCAATAGAGGACAAAACACTCCCAATAGGGGACAAAACACTCCCAATAGGGGACAAAACACTCCCAATAGTGGACAAAACACTCCCAATAGAGGACAAAACACTCCCAATAGGGGACAAAACACTCCCAATAGGGGACAAAACACTCCCAATAGAGGGCAAAACACTCCCAATAGGGGACAAAACACTCCCAATAGAGGACAAAACACTCCCAATAGGGGACAAAACACTCCCAATAGAGGACAAGACACTCCCAATAGGGGACAAAAACACTCCCAATAGGGGACAAAACACTCCCCAATAGAGGACAAAACACTCCCAATAGAGGACAAAACACTCCCAATAGGGGACAAAACACTCCCAATAGAGGACAAGACACTCCCAATAGGGGACAAAAACACTCCCAATAGGGGACAAAACACTCCCAATAGGGGACAAAACACTCCCAATAGAGGACAAAACACTCCAAATAGAGGACAAAACACTCCCAATAGGGGACAAAACACTCCCAATAGGGGACAAAACACTCCCAATAGGGGACAAAACACTTCCAATAGAGGACAAAACACTCCCAATAGGTGACAAAACACTCCCAATAGAGGACAAAACACTCCCAATAGGGGACAAAACACTCCCAATAGAGGACAAAACACTTCCAATAGAGGACAAAACACTCCCAATAGGTGACAAAACACTCCCAATAGGGGACAAAACACTCCCAATAGGGGACAAAACACTCCCAATAGTGGACAAAACACTCCCAATAGGGGACAAAACACTCCCAATAGGAGACAAAACACTCCCAATAGGGGACAAAACACTCCCGATAGGGGACAAAACACTCCCAATAGGGGACAAAACACTCCCAATAGGGGACAAAACACTCCCAATAGAGGGCAAAACACTCCCAATAGGGGACAAAACACTCCCAATAGGAGACAAAACACTCCCAATAGGGGACAAAACACTCCCAATAGAGGACAAAACACTCCCAATAGGGGACAAAACACTCCCGATAGGAGACAAAACACTCCCAATAGGAGACAAAACACTCCCAATAGGGGACAAAACACTCCCAATAGGAGACAAAACACTCCTAATAGGGGACAAAACACTCCCAATAGGAGACAAAACACTCCCAATAGGGGACAAAACACTCCCAATAGAGGACAAAACACTCCCAATAGGGGACAAAACACTCCCGATAGGAGACAAAACACTCCCAATAGGAGACAAAACACTCCCAATAGGGGACAAAACACTCCCAATAGGGGACAAAACACTCCCAATAGGGGACAAAACACTCCCAATAGTGGACAAAACACTCCCAATAGGGGACAACCAGGCTTATGTGCCGGCCCTGCCTTGTACACAGGGTCGCCATCAGGGGATACATCCAATACCCCAGTAAGGGGCCCAGACTCCCAGGGGGCCCAGGCCACAACTGCACCCCCTGCAGCAGCCCCAGCACAGAAACAGAAGACCTCAGTGATCTCCTGCTTCGGTACGGCCCCCGGCCACATCATTCACCCTCCTCCTTCCCTGATCCCCCCCATGCCACTTTATTACCCCTGTGTAAAATCATTCCCCCCCCCCCCCTTTTTACCCACTGTGCCACATAATTTCCTCTTGACCCCCCATGCTATTTCACTCCCCCTTCATCCCCTGTGGATAAAGAGGGGGGGGGGGTGATGGATGAATTTACAGAGGATAATAATGGGGGAATGAAATTGCACAGGGGGGATGAAGGGAAAATGATTTGGCACAGGGGGTGAGGGGGGATAATTTGGCACAAGGCATGGGAGATTCTATTGTATATACATATGGCAGGGCTGGCAGATATAAGGGGCCCCGGATTACATTCCTTACACGTAATATACATAGGGGATTCCTAAATATAAGTAAATGGCTGCCTGGAGTCTGTGGAACAAGAACACACAGAGATGTATGAAGAATTAGTCAGTGTTCAGACTATTATTCCCCGGATATTCCATTACAGTGAATACATTAAGGAACAGAGATATAAGCTGCCGGAGAGGTCGATATTCTACCTATAAATATACGCTGGCGTTTTTATGGGTAAACAAGCAAAAAAAATAAAATTTTCCACAATAATCAAATTCTACATTAAATTATGTTGGTGGAGGTCCTGGCGGGCTACAAGGCCAGATTGTTATTTAAAAGGAGCGGCGGAAGGAACGGCATGAAATATATCCGGCGCAATCCGAAAAATAGGCCAGGGTGAGATCAGCTAATAACTCATGTGAGCTGGAAACTTCCAGAACTCACTATATATACTGTATATATATATATATATATATATATATATATATATATATATATATATATATATATATTATGCTGGATTCTGTCATTTTGTGTCTGTCTGGATTTATAATCACCGTTAGTGTTATTGTAAAATAAGAAATAGTAAAATGTTGCACTAAAAACATTTCTAACTTTTTGATGTAATCCCAACACTGGCCACTTGGTGCACTAGTTCTCCTATGAGCAGCACTAAGCGCTATCTCCTTTAATATAAGGTTTAACAGTGACACCTGGTGGTGGAAATATTAACTACAGTAACTATAGTAGGTCTTCAGATATCCGGGAGATCAGCCAAGTGGGGGTCATTTCCTCGCTTTTATTTTATATAATACCCATACATTACGCAGCTTGACATCAATCGAGTCTGTCTGTACCCCCATTGGGGCTGACAATCTAAATTCCAGATTGGAGTGCGGGAGGAAATGGGGGTACTTAAAGGAAACCCAAGTGCCCAGTGCTGCAAGGCAACAGTGCCAACCAGATAGCCAACGTTCATCCCATGGCGTGCCCATTAGGTTGTTGCAGTGACGCTGAGGCGCCCTCATTGTTTCCCAGCTATACAGATGTAGCGCGCGCCAATTGTTACATAGTAATGCCTACAGTGATATGTTTATCGCCGTTCAGTGCCTACAGGAGCAGGGACTTCTGACGGAGTCCTTGCTCCTGCACATATTTTCTGGGGTATACAAAGCCGATAGCATAGTCCAACATGGGACCAGAGTAGCACGCCCGCAGATCATGTTGGTGGCTGCTGTTGGTGGTGATTAAAGGGGTACTCCACTGGTAATATATTTTTTTTTTTTTTTAAATCAACTGATGCCAAAATTACTTCTATTAAAAAAAAATCTTAATACTTCCAGTACTTATCAGCTGCTGTTATCATCCACGTTGAGGCCGGAAGAAGCACGTAGTGATGTGCGAAACAGCTGACCGTCGCCTCTGAAACCTCCTCACCGTCCCGCTATGGCTCCCCCTTTGATCCAGTTCTTCGCATTGGGACAGAGCTGAATCTATGTCAGCCAGGAAATGGACCCTCTTGGCCACTATTGGATTTGACGTGGAGATAGACAAGGGTGTGGGGTCTTATGCCTAATTCCATCTCAAGCCCATTGGATCCGGTTCTTCGCATTGGTAGACGTCTGTTGCGGTGAGTGCTGACCCATGTCCTTTATGTATGTAAGTTTATTATTGGACTGCCCATCTTTGGGTATTGTAGCGCCCCGTGGAAGTCACCTCGGTTATATGGACTGAGTAACCCTGCTGGTGTATACATAGGCTTTGTATATTGTCATGGCTGATAACCATTATTCGTTAGTGCCTCCTCCCCCTTCATTTCTCTACAATATATTGGTCCCATTAGGCAGTGCTGACTGTATGTGAGACAGGAGATGGACCCTCTGGGCCACTATTGGTTTTGATGTAGAGCAAGATAAGGGTGTGGGGTCTTATGCCTAATTCCTTCTCAAGCCTTTAGCCCCCAACGGAGACTTTACCGGATGTGATGCTGTCACGCCCCCTCCCGTCGGCTTGCATTGAGGGGCGGAGCGTGACATCACACGGGGGCGGGGGCGGGACGTCACATGCCGCCCGCTCTGTAGTCGACGGTAATCAGTCCCAGAGCGAACACGCTCCGGGGACTGATTACAAACGGGGTGTCGCGTGCATGATCCCGGGGGTCCCCAGCGGCGGGACTCCCGCGATCAGGCATCTTATCCCCTAGATGTCTAAGCACCGGAGTACCCCTTTAAATGTCCTGATATTGGCCAATAGTTTAATCATTTGCCAGCAGTGCCATTTTTGCTGAGAAAATCCCATGTACCAGGCAGCAAAGGGGCAGAGCTTGTGTGCATATTGGGGGTGTTCCAGGCGGTCTCTGGGATGGGCCTTAAAGTTTCACTGTCACAGGGACATTGTCATGAACGGGGGGCAGGGAACAGGGAATAGTGAGCCCAAAAGCTGTCCCTATAACCACTCTCCCTGCCTACTTCCCGGTCCCTTCCTTGCGCTAAAATGCATGGGCGTCGAAGTCAACAAAAAAAACAGAACTGTACAAAGTCCAGGGACAAGTCAGGAACATAATGAGAATACAATAACCAACAACCAGATATATAAATACAAACAAGGTAGGATATAGCAGGATATGTCTGAACAGGACGAAAAGCAAAAAACAAACAAAGTACAGATAAACAAACATTTCAAACATGTTAAAAGTTCTGATTGGTCAGTGCTGAGGCCCCCATCAATCAAGCGAACGAGCTAGGGAAAGTGAGAAGCACAGACTTATGATGTAGCATCAGGACTCAGATTGTTACGAGCCGGGGGTCTTCTGATTGGTCAGGGTCTCATCACTGGAATCCTCAGAAGTCCCAGAGACTTGCTTTGTAATACAATGCAATCTGTAGTATGAAGTTGCTGGGAGTTTGTGTTTGGATCCTGCAGCCAAATGATAGCTACCCTTTATCTATGCTCAAATGTCACTGACAGGCTGTGGAGAGGGAACCAAACCAACCAAACCTGGCACCATACAACTGGATCCATGACTCGTGAGAATGGCTGAAAGATTTGACCAACCAGAACGGGCTTTCACAGGTAAAACTAGCACCTGCACTGATTTGTTATCTAGTAGCGCCTCCCTACAGTATAGTGCGGTACTGCACTGGTCTTTACCTGTACCGGCCTTAGCTGTTCCTTCAGACACAAGGTGAGGGCGTCTCCATATTGTATCTCGGTCTACTGTGTACTGTACAGGGCCTGAAGAAGCTTCTATGTATAAAGTGATTTATAGCTTATTGTAGCTATTTATGACATTTATGTTTAAGGATTTGCTTTATCTCTGTTAGTTATTATGACTTTTTACTTTGAACTTAATTTTTTCCTATTTGAATGACATTTTAGAGACTTTGGTGTTTTACTTAGTGTTTTGGTCTCAAAATGTTCATCCTGGAACTAATTAATATTCTAATTTGAGGGATCACTGTATATAAAGATATCTGGAGCTGTATATATATATATATATATATATATATATATATGAAGATACTGTGTGCAGGGTGTTTGGATATGATGGGGATGCCAGGGCACCATTAACCTACACAATCTGAGGATAGGACAGATTCTACTGAGCCAGGCGCAGGATAATAAATACACAGATGCTAGGTTACGGATAACTGTCTTTACTGAGGCAGCAGTAGATGTTACAATCCTCACAGCGCAAATTAGAGTAGAGGAGATGTAGAGTAACCCTTGGGAGCTCTGTAGACTTGCTGTGACTTGCAGTAGACTTAATTCTGGCTAGGGTTCTGATAGTTCACGCTGGTTAGGGTACTAATAGTGCCCAATTATACCCCGTATTATGCTCACAATTAAGAATTTCTGACTCATCCTGGGCAGGGAACACATGCAGAGTGGCGCGGTCGCTTGCTTGAAGTTTGATTTTAGGCTTCCCTTGAATCACCTCACACTCCTGCTGTCTCCTCTCCACACTGCAACTTACAGCTCTGCACTGAACACACACTCTCCAACAACTGGACTTAGATTAGACTGAATAACTCCTCCTCCCCTACACTATATATATGGCCTAGCTAGGGGGCCTCCAATTGGGCAATAAGGGTCACATGGGTGCTCTCCATCATGCCTCCTTACAGATATCCAGTACATTTCTTAAATATACAGTGCAAAACAATATAAATTAACAGGCAAAGATCACAACAAATATTAAAGCATCACCTGAGCAGCAGGACCTATCGTAGGCACCTGAAGTAATTTTTACCTGACAGGACACACTTGGGTACTGGGACACCATATATAAATATATCCAGAGCTATATATAAAGATATCTGTGAGCTGTATACAGGAAATATCCGGAGCTGTACATAAACATATCAGGAGCTGTATATAAAGAAATCCAGGGCTGTATATAAAGATATCCGGAACTGTATATAAAGATATCTGGAGCTGTATATGAAGATATCCAGGGCTGTATATAAAGAAATCCGGAGCTGTATATAAAGATATCCGGAGCTGTATGTAAAGATATCCTGAGCTGTATATAAAGATATTCGGAGCTGTATATAAAGAAATCTGGAGCTGTATATAAAGATATCCAGAGCTGTATATAAAGCTATCCGGAGCTGTATATAAAGATATCCAGGGCTGTATATAAAGATATCTGTAGCCATAGGTGGATGTATCATACGTGGCAGTATATATATATATATATATATATATATATATATATATATATATATATATATATATCTGTGGCTGTATAATTGATGGTTTTCCATCTTTCCATGGAGAAGATTCCTGGAAGCTTCTGACACCAATGAGGTTGTATCTTTGGGCCGGAGGAGAGAACATTATTCACTGTAGATCTGGAGATGCTAATTTCATCAGGCGGAGTGCCCCTTATTACCCAGCCGCCAGGTCTCCTGGATTTTTCATGGTCCATTAAGGAATCTTCTCCTCTTGACTGAAGGGACTATAGATTGTGTTCCTGTTCCCTGACTACCAAACCCATAAATGACACTTGACACATGCCTGGAGAAAATTGGGCTCCAAGGCCCATTTATTTAACAAAATATATTAAATATTTGACATTTAAACAATATTCACAATATTAACAGTTTACCTAATAAGAAGGAGTTTCCCTGGAGGGCAACTAAAACCATTCTGTAACTCCCACCACATTTCACCACCGCATGTACTATCAAACACATTACCCATGGCCGCAATCACCTGACCCACAGGCACCCACATGACTTAGTGCATGTACCTAATTACTCCTGGGGCCCCGACCACCACCAGGAGGCCCATTCCAACTGTAAATAACCAAACTTATCCTGAGATACCACCTCCAAGGACAAGGACCTCCAAGGAAAGTGGGTGAAACCTCACCCACTTTCATCCCTCCAAACCCGCAGAGCCATTTCTATCCCCTCCTGCAAGGCCAAAGCCCACAAATCAATACCTATCGCATTCAAGTGGATCCCATCCTTCCTCAGAAACTCCCCAGGCTTCCCCTCTAACTCACTATGCCTCACCACTATACCTCCATTGCTCCACACAAAACGGCCCACCTCCTTGTTAGCCATGATTCTAGCCTTATTCAATTTTGCCACAGACCTAGCAATCTGCCAAACTCTCAGCTCCACCATTTCTGACCTGACAAAAATGATGCCTGGGAAAGTAGCTTGCAAGTGCAATAGATCCAGCTTGATGTCACGAATCAACTCATGTGAAGTGCACCACCCCAGATCGTTACCCCCCAGATTTACTACCAGCACATCCAGAGGACGATCCAAGGAAGCATGCCGATAAACCTCGGGCTTCAAACGGCTTCAAACCATGCCTCCGATACCTATCCAACGGACCACCGCTACCGACCTTGCAAACCCCAACTGCCTGCCATCCCTACGCACGTCAGCCCTGATGGCCCCCCACTTCACGTAGGAATGTTCCAGGATCCATACCAAAGCTGGACCACAACCTGAAAGACAAAGGCATACAAATAGCAAAAGTAAAGAAACCATGTGCAAACCTCACCAACTCCCCACTGTAAAACACCCCCCCCCCATGCCTCACAACAAGTGAGGCCTAACATACAGACAATGACGACTAGACTCCCAATGAGCAATCTTCATAATACGCTCCTCCCCCACACCTTAGCGAGCCGCCTCTGTAGTGGCACCAATGCGGAACGAGTGCAAACTATAGTCCCCAGGGACCAGGTCCCTAGCCACCAAACAACTACGAAACTCAGACACAAATTGATAATGAGACAATGCAGAGCCATCCGTGTGAACCAACAATGACACCGAACCCCCTGGGCGAACCACCCAAAACTCCTCCTTGCAATGCACTGGACGGACCAAGGTCCCAGGCAAAGCGCCCAAAACCACCCAACGGCCCGTACCGGCCTGATCCGTCTTAGACTGGCAAAGACAGCAATGGACCAACCCTGGAAACAACTCCACGTCCGTAAAATACAAGACCCCAGAAGCCCCACAGCTCCTAAACACCAATTCGGATACTCGGAATGCCCCAAAAAATGCCAGATGAAACAACAAGACCTCATAGGGATCAAAACATTTCACCTCTATCTGTTCCATCAAAAACTTCAACAACTCAAAAGACACAGGGTGCCGAAGATCAGCTCTTCGGCCCCCCCGCCGATAGCCCTCAAGGCCCGGTGAACCAGAAAATGCTTTGTAACGTCCTCCAAACCATGCATAGCAAACCAAAAGGCCAACACTTACATACAACTGCCAACCCCAGAAACAGACACCCCCGACTCATACAACACTCCCAGAAAATCCAAATCCATCGTCACCCAGTCGTCCGCCACTTCACACGCAGCCACACTGTGCAACATCTCCTCCCAATCACGCCAAACCTTAGCGTAGGACTCCCAGGTACGATCTGCCAGAGAGCACCGAATCAATCTGGATGCCGACTCAAGACCATGCTCCAAAGCTCCTCGGGACAAAGAATACTGCATCTCTCTGCCTCCATTACCAATGTGCGAAATCTGTCCCATTGGAAGCAAGAAAGTGAATCAGCAATGGAATTCAGCACTCCAGGCCCATGTACAGCAATTAAATGAGCATGCAAAAACAAAGCCCGCAACACCAAACGGCGCAACAAACGCAGCACCGGTGGCGAATTAGAAGTCTGGTTATTGGTTGCACGAGCTACACTCATATTGCCACAACAGAACCTATCACCTCAAATCTCCATTGTCCACACAATTGAAAACTGTTCCAACAATACCAGATTAGACAACAGGCCTTCCTGCATCCAAGACTCAGGCCACTCGCCGACATACCACTGCTCGCCAAAAACGGCCCCAAAGCCCAGCAAGCCTGCCGCATCTGTGAACAGCTCCAAGGCAGAATCCTGATCGGCCATCCAGACCGAACGCCCATTGTACATTGCCAAAAAAGAAACCGCCAAATCTGCAGAAAAACGAACAAAATGGTAAGCCATCAAGACCATGGCCGTCGCCATAGCCAACGCCTGCAAAACACCCGCCCCATAGGCAAAATCCTTCAGTCAAAATTAAACTTACCTAACAACGACTGCACCACACTCAAACGCTCCTTACGACACTTCCGGTAACGGGCCACACATCCTCGTAAATCCTCCAGCTTATCCTCTGAAAGGCGGCACTCCATACGCTCAGTGTCTAGAACGATGCCCAAAAATTTAACTACTGTTGTCGGACCCTCGGTCTTGTCACCGGCAAACGGAACACCAAAGCGGCGAGCCACCGCCTCCATGGTATGTAACAGTACTGAACAGACACTCGACCCTTCCAGGCCCAAAAACAAAAAGTCATCGAGGTAGTGAAGAACCGAGGACCAGCCAGCCTCCTGCTGCACCACCCATTCCAGAAAACAAATGAAAGCCTCAAAATAGGTGCACGAAATTGAGCAACCCATCAGAAGGCAACAATCCAGATAAAAACTCCCTGTCAACGAATCCCCGACAGCCGAAAACTCTCCGGATGCACTGGCAACAACCGAAATACCGATTCCACATCCGTTTTTGCCAACAGCAAAAGAACCGCCGGCTGACCCTGAAAGGGCTGAGACCCACTCACCAGGCTGACCCAAGACTGCCGTCCCAGCAGCAGCCAAGCCCGCAGTCCGTTCCCTAGACTTGCCAGGTCCAGACCTACTCGCAGTAGCAGCCGAAGGCCCCGACCGGACCCGCTCCACACCACCACCAGACTCAGAAGGACAATCAGCCGCCATCACCGCTGCAGAGGAAGACCGCTCACATGATCCACCACCTTGCCGTCCTCCAGGTCAGAAGAAAGGGCGGGACAGGAATCCGGTGCCAGTCCACTGGTGACACCCCATCACGGGGCCCTGGCGCCGCCGACTGCATGTGCCGCCTGCCGGAGCTCTCCCCCGCCGACTCCTCCTCCTCTGAAGACTCCGATCTGCTGGGCCTGGCTTCCTCCCGGTTAGCAGCACTCACCGGCCGCCGACCACTGCCTCCAACAGGCTCCTGTTCCGCAGACCCAGGCACCACTGACTGTGGATGTAGTTTCCCCGTAGCACCATCACTTCGCACACCTGCAGCACTAGATCCAGGCTCCCCAGCAGCTGACACACTGCACCGCTGCTTCTGACCACCGGGGGTGCCCGTACATCAGGAGAGGACACCGCTGCCTGCCTCCTCTCATCTCCACATTCCCTCACAGCCCCGGAAGCTGCGACGTACTGGGAGCCAGTCCCACCTGCTGAAACTGCCCCATCTGGGCTCTTTGCTTCTCCCGTGCCGTGTCTCACCCAAACCCGAGGTCCGTGCGGGTGAGACAGCCACACTGGTCATGCCACTGCGCCGTGTGGGAATATGAGCAAAGTTGGGCCCAGACTCCCCACCTAAGCAGCCGTCCCCGAAGTCTTTTTCCCAGCTCCCGCTGCAGATGAAGCCCCTGCCACAGCAGGTCCCCGGGAGGGACCACTGGGACTACTCACCCGCCACCGTGACCGCAGGGTAATGTCCGGACTCAGCCGCACAGGGGGATGGGACCGGCGGGTCCCGTGCCACCGTCCCGCAGAAGGGGGAGCAACCACCTGTCCGTCCACAGAACCGCCACCCAGTACACACTGGACCTGCTCCCGGAATCAATCACCACCATGGCGTTCAGCCGCCTCCCGCAGCTGCCCGGACATGGCCTCCAAATCTATGAGGGAAGGCCAGAAAGACACACGGACAACTTTTCAGGTAACTCCTCCCCTTACCAGCCCTTAAATAACCTCCTAACCCCAACCCTTGAACTATTGACCCCCTCCTTTACCATTATCTCCAGTCCCGACTTACCACTGCTCTCTTAAAGTAACAGACCCCTTATAAAATACATGCTACCCAATAGAACTACTTAACCCCTTGGCAAGGCACCATTCCACTACGGGTTCCCCTCTGCTATATCTGCTTACAATATCTGCATTTATTACGGGATTACATGAGGCGCTGAACTTTCTTATTTGTCTCTTTTCTTCTAACTTCTGGTGGGTGTCAGCTGTAATACACAAGGGGTCAAAGGAGTAGTCT
Source organism: Hyla sarda (assembly GCF_029499605.1). Lineage (NCBI taxonomy): Eukaryota > Metazoa > Chordata > Amphibia > Anura > Hylidae > Hyla > Hyla sarda. The sequence continues at coordinate 439,174,888 of NC_079191.1, read as the reverse complement.
GGCAAACTGAAAGGGGTTCTCCACCATAAGGTGACTTTAGTACTTACCTGCCAGACAGTAATGCACATGCTTAGGAAGGATCCGTGCTTGTCTTGGGGCTAAATGGTTGTGTTGTGAGTCCACCATAACGAAGCTGCTATCTTTTTGTGAATTGGCTATTTCCTGTTGGAGTTCCCTCCCTCCAACTACAACTATCAGGATCCCTTGTTTTTAAGTGTGAGGTCACTTCCCACACATCAGCCACCCCTCTCATTGAAGCACACCTGGGACAATTCCCTGCAGCCCTGTGGAGAATGAGCCCCAGCCCCCTCACCCACCCAGTGGTCGCTCCACCCATTGAAGCACTGCCATACTCCCACTGATCACCTGACTAGGGATGCAATGTCTAAGGTCGCACTGAAACCCCGGAATACCCCTTGAACTTATTGGACACTAATCCCCTATCTACAGTGTAGGGGATAAGTGTCTGATAATGGGGGAGTGGGGGGGAGGGGTCGGTGTATTGTTGTCCCATCTCCTGTACAGGGTCCCATCTATTCAGCCGTCCTCAGTGCACTCCGTCCCCCGCCCTCCTGGACGAGTGCAAGTGATGGCCCACTCAGCAAATCACCAGCCCACAGCTATGTCCTGCCTCAGCCAGTTATTGACTGAACGGGCCATCACTTGCACTCGTCCAGGAAGGCGCCAAGAAGGGGTAGATGGGGCCCTGTTCAGGTCAGACCCTCAACTATCAGCGACTTATCTCCGATCCACAGTATATGGGATAAGTGTCTGATAAGTCTAGTTAACAGTTGACTATAAGTTTCTATGGTTTTGGCTACAATTTTACCGTTAAATGTTCTGACTTTGGAAAAGATTTTGGGCGCCAACCGCTATAGAGATACCTGGTGGAATTAACCAGCAGAGACTTGTTTACACAATGGATGTCCTCTGAACAATTTCCACATTTCCTTCTTATCTCCGGTCTTGAGAATCTCTCTGGCCTCCGCCATGGCCTCCTCCAGTCTGCGGAGTATTAATAATAGACATGGACTGGAGATACACGGTATATACATTTTTTATGTGAAGTCGAGCGCCGGTATTTTAATGTGTTGCCGATTTCCAATTTATCCTTCATTATGGCCACAACTTGGCCGGTCTGGAGTCTCCCGTACAGATACCGAGCCGAGGAACAGGGAAATTGATTATACCTTGTAGGCTGCTCAGTTCATTTCCCCGTAATGATTCCAGGGACGAGACACAGAATAGTTCACTCTGTTCCTCCATTTACATTCTACACAGATCCACGGCGGAGGTGAATGACCACAGGACACGGCTATAAATATCCGCACCTCGCAATTAACGCAGTAACAAGTCAGGAAATATCCTCTTTGATTTCAATATAGAGATTAATTATATTATACTGCCATATCAAAGCTGTGCTGTAAAATGTATGCTTATGTAGCAGAGCCGAGTGTGTCTCATGTTGTTTGAGTACATTTTTTACATTAAAGGGGCACACAGTGGCGGGACCCCCACGATCAGACATCTTATCCCCTATCCAAAGGAGCTCGTTTACAGCATCCAATGCAGCGCCGGAGGCTGGTGGCATCATGGCCACACCCCCTCATTGCATGTCTATGGGAGGGGACGTTACGGCACGAGGCTGTGATGTCACGAGCCTCCAGCACCGCATCGCCAGTCACCCTGCACGAAGCATAGTTCACTCTGTGCACCGGATGACTGGGGTACCGCAGCCGAGATTGCGGGGGTCCCCAGGGGCGGGACACCCACGATCAGACATCTTATCCAATATCCAAAGGAGTTCGTTTAGAGCATCCAATGCAGCGCCGGAGGCTGGTGGCGTAATGGCCACACCCCCTCATTGCATGTCTATGGGAGGGGACGTTACGGCACGAGGCTGTGATGTCACGAGCCTCCAGCACCGCATCGCCAGTCACCCTGCACGAAGCATAGTTCACTCTGTGCACCGGATGACTGGGGTACCGCAGCCGAGATTGCGGGGGTCCCCAGGGGCGGGACACCCACGATCAGACATCTTATCCAATATCCAAAGGAGTTCGTTTAGAGCATCAGATGCAGCGCTGGAGGCTGGTGACGTCATGGCCACGCCCCCTGAATGCATGTCCTTGGGAGGGGATTTGACAGCATGAGGCTGTGATGTTACGATCTTCTGGCCTTGCATCGCCAGTCACCCGGCACGAAGAGTAGTTCACTCTGTGCACCAGATGACTGTGGTGCCACAGCCGAGATTGTGGGGGTCCCCAGCGGCGGGACCCCCACGATCAGACATCTTATCCCCTGTCCTTTGGAGACATGCATTGAGGGGGCGTGGCCATGATGTCACCAGCCTCCAGCGCTGCACCGGATGCTCTAAACGAACTCCTTTAGATAGGGGATAAGATATCTGATCGTGGGGGTCCCGCCGCTGGGGACATCGTGATCTCAGCTGCTGCACCCCTGTGCAGAGTGAACTACGCTTCGTGCCGGGTGACTGGTGATGCGGGGCCGGAGGCTCCAGCCTCTGGCGCTGCATCGGATGCTCTAAACGAACGCCGATCATGCTAGATGGTTACTCCAGTGGGTACTTTGTCTTACCGGTTGCTGTTCTATGTCTCCATCTTATCCCCTTTGGATAGGGGATAAGGTGTCTAGGAGCGGAGTACCCCCTTTTAACTTGTGGAGGGCAGAAGATTCTAGCAAGTACTTGATCTAAGATTCTATCGACAAGGTTCCACACACTCAACATACATTGTGCTGCAAATATGGATGCACCAAGTTATATGGAATCACAAGTAACAACTAACTTGTCACAGAATAAGCAAACAAAAAGAGAAATGGTACATCTGTCCCGTATTTACAAGGTGTCAGACCCGGAACAGATCGGATTAATTTTATTGTGGTCTGTAGTATTGTCATTTATAACAACTTAATGAAAGAATGGTTGGGAAGCTACACACTACTGTATAATTTGGTTTAGCCAAACCTTGCTGAGGTACTACGATGTACTATACCCGTAGTGCCCAATTACAATAAATAACAATAAACGGATCAGACCTCAAGGGAATGATGGTTTGATACTTTTGTAAGTTGTAATTATAATGCAATAAATTAATTAAGTAAACAGAGCGTGATGGTCAGTTCACCCAGTACGACCCACTTCAGCACGGACAGATGTATACCTCACAGAAGTATAATAGATGAAAAAATGGAAGTCCAGCGCGGTATTCCAGAGCAATTTGTGCAATTTATTTACATAATGCACGCAGTACAAAATAGATGCATGGTGGTGACGCATTTCGGACGATCGTGCCTGGCCTTACTCATACAATACGGTCAGACTGTTACAGTCTGTGGGCAAAGCCAGACGCATTTCGGGGAGACCCCTTTATCAATGGCATTAATTCATTGATGATGAAGGTGGCACAGTCAGGCTGTTACAGTTTGTGGGCAAAGCCAGACGCGTTTCGGGGAGACCCCTTTATCAATGGCATTAATTCGTTGATGAAGGTGTCACGGTCAGGCTGTTACAGTCTGTGGGAAAGGCCAGACGTGTCCTCACAGTAATTTTACTGCCATTGATTAAGGGGTCTCCTCGAAACGCATCTGACCTTGCCCACAGACTGTAACAGCCGGACCATGCCACCTTCATCATCGATGAACTTCACTGACAAGAGCTGCAGTCCCTGCTATTCTGGATCACTACCTAGTGTGTCACGTCCTAAGAGAGACCACACTGCACGAGGGCGCCGCCATCAGCAGCAAGATTATTGCATCTACAGACTAATCTACTTGCCGGTGAGATCTATACAGTGAGCCGGACGCCGTTCCGCGCTGTCACTGTAAATTGTTCATTTCTTTCTATTACAGAAGACCGCAGGTAACTCAGGCCGGGCGCGCAGTAATCTCCAACCTGCACATGATACTGTTTTGCACTTTTACTATTCTTTTCTATTTGGATTACAACATTGAGATTACCAATATACTTCTGTGGTGTTTCGGTACCGTATCCTATACGTTACCTGTATAGAGGTCCCCATAGTCAGAGTCCCTAGGACATCGGGGTCCCTCTTGTTTAGTTTTCCCCTTGTCACCTCTCACTTAGTCACTAGCTACATAGCAGTTCTACTTAGTATTTATATCATTATAGATAAAGAAATGTATATATTTGGTTATTTACCTGTACGGAGCGTAGCAGGACCTGCGGGTCATGTGATCAGGTAAACTCTATGGTTTTGCTTTAGGACCTTTGGAGGTCCCAGTGACGTGTTCACCCACCATGCCTTGTAATGGTGAGTGACAGCTGACACAAACCAATCCAGGGCGGCCCTGCCCATATAAGGGAGTGGAGGCCATTAATCGCTCTCTTGTTCTTGTGCTGCCAAGCAAGCAGCATCTTTCCTGTTCCTGCGCTGCTGATAGAGGAAGGATCTGTGCACCTATCTTCCGCAGTGACTAGGCCCAAGCCTTGTGGCAACGGCCATCCATACAAAACTGTGAGTTATCTCAATCCCTGTTAACACCCCAAAATCACCGGACCTAAACAGACCCCTAAATCCGGACGGATCTCTGCATAAATCCTAATTCTGCTAATCCTTGGATAAATCAATGGTCCGCAGCATCTGTCAATCATTGCTGAGCTGTATAAAGACTGTATCACTAAGACTGTTGCTGTTAATTGGATGTACCACAAGTACTTCAGTAAAGTTTATACAAGTTCAAGTTCATCCCTATTGTAGACCTTCATTCATTTAAGCACGCACCTATCGTTTCTGGGAAGGGTGGCGATAGGCCGAAGATTTACCTCAGCGTATTAACCCTCACCCTGGCGTCACGAGTGACAGGGGTTAAATTAACCCCTCATATACCGAAGCAACACCCCCACTGCATTATATCCCCCCAAGGGCTACCACAAAGCCTTTTTGGCATCACGAACAGGATTCGGGTGTGTGCCTCCTACAGTTTCCACTAGTGAAAGTGTACTCCCCCCAAGTAACAAACTTTATTCATGTGCTGTGAACCGTGTTGTTGTGTACAGGAGCGGTGTCCGTGGTGCGCCATACAAGGGGGCCACGAGAAAAGTAAGGGGGGAGGCGAAAGTTTATCTGCAACTAAGATGTGTAAACTATGTAATGAATTCATGCTGCGATCATCTGGTCCGGTTGGCACAGGTGGAGCTGAACTGCTGCCGAAAAAGCACGCAAAGAAGGCCCACGCTGCGCCACGCCCCGCCCCTGGGCGTAACTGCCAAGTTGCTGTATCACAGCCGAAAGGGAACTTGGAGATACAGGAGTCGTCTCTGGAAGGACCGGAAGTCGGGGCTGCACCGATGACGTCCTTCCTGCCGGCCACCATTTTGGGGAAGCCCACTATAAAAGACACCACGCACAGCGACCTCTTCAGTCTGCACAGGGAGCCAGAGAGTACAGACATGGCGGAGAGCATCGTTCCACGTGGTGAAGATGGCAAAATGGCGCCAGAACAGCGGAAAGTTGTGGCAGTGGCAGCCCGACTTTTCCAAGAACTTGCTGACCGTCTGCAGCGGTTGTCATTAGACGAATAGGGGGCCTGCAATCTCCCCCCACTGCCTGATGATGACGACGATTGGCCAGAGACACCTCCAGCTGAGAGCGCAGGGACACCTGGAGGTGCATCGCCGGTGAGACTGTCCCCTCACCACAGAACTCGGGGCTCGTGGGCCGAGATCCCATCGGAGGAGTCTGCAGTGAGTACCCCGCCAGAGGCGGACTTTTCTTCCTCCTCCAGCCCTAAAGCTATACCTCGATCAAATTTGCCAAGTGCACGACCGTGCTCACCAGATTTAACCCAGTGGATCTTTGGGGACGAGCCGGGACTCATCGAGTATATGCACGCGGTTCTACAACCTATACCTGGGAAGCCACTCCCACCAATTCCAGCCGCACAAAGGGAAAGGGCCTGTCAAGAAGCCGAGCTGGCTGAACTGATGGAAAGATTAAAAGCCTTACACAGAGAACTGTATGCCCCTAAGCATGTGCATTTGCCTCCTGAAGAAAGAATCCGCTACCAGGAGAATATTAAAGAAATGGAAGCACTCTACATCCGCAAGTGGGACCATCCCAGAGAAGGGGAGGAGCCTCTAGAATGACGAAGAGCAACTGTGGCCAAGTTAGACAAGGTCAGAGGTTATGGGACACTTCTTGATTGCCACACTGGGCAAACCATCCTCGTAAACCGGCGAGCAGTACAGAGGCCATATCTTCATAAAAAGTTCCCCTCCTTGGAGGTGGGTGAAATTGCGGAGTACACCCCGTCCAGAGCCTCCGTGGAAAATGGGCTGCAGCGGTCACAAGACCAACAGCCCCAACACAGCTTTCCTTCAAATACTTTCCGTCTACAGATTGGGAATTGGATCCCTTCAACCTGAGGCCGAAATGGTCTGCTCCTGATGCCTCCACCAACGTACTCAAGGAGGAGGAGCCTCTACAGCATCAATCATCTTCTGTGTACAGAAAAGTGCCAAGTCCTGTTCAAGTTCAAGAATGTAAGCCTAAATTGCGGGCACCAAAGACCGTACCTAGACCCTCTCGGAGCAATGAGAGTTTGTCTGTTCCAGAGGTACCAACGTACGTACCTAGGCCCTCTCGGAGCAATGAGAGTTTGCCTCCTGCACAGGTACCAAAGTATATACCAAGGCCCTCTACTGACATGGAGAGTTTGCCTGCTTCCAGGGTACCGACGAAAGTGTTTTGCCCCACTCCTAATTTGGAGATGGTGCTCAAGCCCTAATGCCCAACTTACATTCCGGCCAGTAAGCCTTTGGCCACTCTAAATCCTACTGTTAACCATTCTACTCTCACCAATGTGGTGTGGGAGAGTTACATTAATTCCATACCTGCCCCTGATGTTGGGAGGTACAGAGGAACCAGGAGAGGCACAACAAAAGTGAGGAAGAATGTCCTCTAAAGAAACTCTAAAGAAATGTCTTGTTGTTTTATTAACCACTTTTGTTTTACAGCAACCAAGTTCAAGAATTGTGCCCAGCGGGACTGTGCTAAGATTGTTCCAGTTCAAAGTTCAGCAACGTAACCACTAAGCTTTGTGCCTGTCACGCCGAGCGCTCCGGGTCCCGCTGCTTCCCCAGAGTGCTCGCGGCGTGCTTCGTCCATGTTCTCGGAGGGGACGCGATCCGAGGTGCGGGACGTGCCCGCTCTCGGTTCGCGTCCCGTGTATCTCACCCACCACGTCCTCCTTCACTGTTCTCCCGATGTGCGCGGCCCCGCTCTCTAGGGCGCGCGCGCGCCGGCTCTATGAAATTTAAAGGGCCAGTGCACCACTAATTGGTGCCTGGCCCAATCAGTTCTAAACATATAAAAACCCACTTCCCCTTCCTGTCCTTGCCGGATCTTGTTGCCTTGTGCCCTGAGAAAGCGTTATAGTGTGTCCCAAGCCTGTGTACCTTGACCTTCTGCTGTTGCCCCTGACTACGAACCTCGCTGCCTGCCCTGACCTTCTGCTACTTCTGACCTCGCCTCTGTCTAGCCCTTGTGTACCGCGCCAGTCTCAGCTGCCAGAGAGGTCGAGTCGCTACTGGGGAACACGACCTGGTAGTTACTGCCACAGCAAGTCCATCCTGCTTTGCGGCGGGCTCTGGTGAACACCAGTAACTGCTTAGAACTGATTCCCCAGTACGGCCCGCGTCATCGCCTCTCTGGTACAGGGGATCCACCTTCAGTGTCTTCACCAGCCACTAGTCCGGACCCTGACAGTAGATCCGGCCATGGATCCTGCTGAGGTACCGCTGCCAAGCCTCGCTGATCTCACCTCCGTGGTTGCCCAGTAGTCCCAGCAAATTGCTCAGCAAGGACAATAGCTGTCGCAGTTGACCGCCATGATTCAACAGCTCCTGCCTCCACAGCCTCAACCGCCAGCTCCAGCATCTCCTCCTCTCCGAGCTGCTGCTGCTTCTGCTAGAGTCCGCCTGTCTCTCCCAGATAAGTTTGACGGGGACTCTAAAAATTGCCGGGGATTCCTGTCCCAATGCTCCCTGCACTTAGAGATGTTGTCAGACCAATTCCCCACTGAACGGTCTAAGGTGGCGTTCGTCGTCAGTCTACTTTCCGGGAAGGCCTTGGCCTGGGCCACGCCGCTTTGGGACCGCAACGATCCTGGCACTGCCTCAGTCCAGTCCTTCTTTTCTGAAGTCCGTAGTGTCTTTGAGGAACCTGCCCGTGCCTCATCCGCAGAAACTGCTTTACTGAACCTTGTCCAAGGAGACTCTACCGTGGGCGAATATGCCATACAATTCCGGACTTTGGCCGCTGAGTTGGCCTGGAACAATGAGGCTCTCTGCGCGACCTTTAAAAAAGGTTTATCCAGCCATTTTAAGGATTGTCTGACCGCACGAGAGATACCCTCCTCCCTGACTGAACTAATCCACCTGGCTACCCGCATTGATATGCGCTACATTGAGAGACGTCAGGAGCTCCGCCAGGAGAAAGATCTCGTTCGCACCAGGCGATACCCGCGCCTGGCTCCTCTCTTCCAGCATCCTTTGCAGCCTGTTACTGTGCCTCCCACTGAGGAGGCCATGCAAGTGGACCGGTCTCGCCTGACCCAGCAAGAGAGGACTCGCCGGAGGAACGAGAACTTATGCTTATACTGTGCGAGCTCTGAACATTTCCTAAAGGACTGTCCCATTCGTCCTCAGCGTCAGGGAAACGCACGCATCTAGTGATCGTGGGAGAGGCGTCACTGGGTGTAAATTCTTCCTCTCCACGCCTGACTATTCCAGTGCGGATTTCTCCAGCTGAAAAAGCCTCCTTCTCTGCGGAGGCATTCTTGGACTCTGGTTCAACAGAAAACTTCATAAAAGCCTCCTTAATCAACCTGTTTAACATCCCTGTTGTCCGTCTAGTCAAGCCCTTCTACATTTCCTCAGTTAACGGAGAACACCTGAATTCTATCGTGCGTTACCGCACGGCCCCCGTACGCATGACCGTGGGGGTTCTCCATCAAGAAAGGATTGAGTTCTTTGTCCTGCCTAATTGCACCTCAGACATCCTTCTTGGCTTACCCTGGCTCCAGCGGCATTCTCCTACCCTCGACTGGACCACGGGGGACATAAAATCCTGGGGTTCTTCCTGCCACTCACGCTGCCTTAAGTCGCTTCCCACCAGCCAAGTCTCTATTGCTTCTCCTTTGCTCGGCCTTCCAAAGGCCTATCAAGATTTTTCTGACGTCTTTTGCAAAAAACAGGCAGAGGTCTTACCACCACATAGGCCCTACGACTGCCCTATTGACTTGCTCCCTGGGACCACGCCACCCCGTGGCAGGATTTACCCTCTCTCCGCTCCGGAAACGGAGGCCATGACGGAATATATTCGGGAGAATCTCAAAAAAGGTTTCATCAGGAAGTCTTCTCCTGCTGGAGCAGGATTCTTCTTTGTTGCCAAGAATGATGGGTCTCTGGGCCCTTGTATTGACTACCGCGGGCTCAATAAGATCACTATAAAGAACCGCTACCCTCTGCCACTCATCTTGGAACTCTTTGACCGGCTGCACGGAGCAAAGATTTTTACCAAGCTTGACCTCAGGGGCGCGTACAATCTCATCAGAATTTGTGAAGGAGATGAGTGGAAAACTGCTTTTAACACTAGAGATGGTCACTTCGAATACCTGGTCATGCCATTCGGTCTTTGCAACGCCCCCAAGTCTTCCAAGACTTTGTCAATGAGATCTTCCGGGACTTGTTGTATACTTGCGTGGTGGTCTATCTCGATGACATTCTAATCTTCTCCTCCAACCTAGAGGAACACCGCCTCCATGTTCGCCAAGTGCTCCAGCGCCTCCGAGTTAACCATCTCTACGCCAAAATTGAGAAATGCCTCTTTGAACCTACCTGTCTTCCTTTCCTAGGATATCTGGTCTCAGGACAGGGCCTTCAAATGGACCCCGATAAGCTCTCCGCAGTCTTGGATTGGCCACGCCCCTCTGGACTTCGCTCTATCCAGCGCTTTCTCGGATTCGCTAATTACTACCATCAGTTTATCCCCCACTTCTCCACTATCGTGGCTCCCATTGTGGCTCTGACCAAGAAAGATGCGAATCCGAGATCCTGACCTTCCCAAGCAGAAGAAGCTTTTACTCGCCTTAAGGCCGCCTTCGCCTGCGCACCAGTCTTGACTAGGCCTGATCCACTGAAGCCATTCTTCCTCGAGGTGGATGCCTCTTCAGTTGGAGCTGGGGCGGTTCTTCTTCAGAAAAATGCTAAAGGAAAAAACGTCACTTGCGTTTTTTTCTCTAAAACATTTTCCCCTCCTGAAAAAAATTACGCTATTGGTGACCGAGAATTGCTGGCCATTAAAATGGCTCTCGAGGAGTGGAGGCATCTCCTGGAAGGGTCTCTCCACCAGATCACCATCTACACTGACCACAAAAATCTGTCATACCTACAGTCCGCTCAGCGCTTAAATCCTCGCCAGGCCAGGTGGTCATTGTTCTTTGCTCGCTTTAATTTCCAGATACATTTTCGTCCTGCAGACAAGAATGTCAGGGCGGATGCCTTTTCTCATTCCACTGATGCCACGGAGGCAGAAACCGCTCCCCAACACATCGTTTCCCCTGAGTGTCTGATCTCTGCTGCTCCGGCTTCCCTGGCACCAGTTCCTCCAGGAAAAACCTTTGTCCCTCCACGTCTTCGCCTCCGGACTCTCAAATGGGGTCACTCCTCCCACCTGGCAGGTCACGCTGGAATAAAAAAATCCACTCAGTTGATTGCCAGACACTATTGGTGGCCTTCCCTTGAAAAAGATGTAACTGACTTCGTACGCTCCTGTACTGTCTGCGCACGTGATAAAATTCCTCGCCAAAGGCCCGCGGGTCTTCTTCTTCCTCTGCCAGTACCCAAACAGCCTTGGTCACACATAGCGATGGACTTCGTCACTGACCTTCCTGTATCCCATGGCAACACTGTCATTTGGGTGGTCGTTGATCGATTCTCCAAAATGGCCCATTTCGTTCCACTCCCTGGCCTCCCTTCTGCGCCACAATTGGCAAAGCATTTCTTTTTGCACATTTTTCGTCTCCACGGACTGCCTACGCATATTGTCTCCGATAGAGGCGTTCAATTCGTCTCGAAATTCTGGAGAGCGCTCTGCACCCAATTAAAGATTAAATTGAATTTTTCCTCCGCCTACCACCCGCAATCTAATGGACAAGTGGAGAGAATAAACCAAATCCTTGGTGACTACCTGCGACATTTTGATTGGGTTGACCTGTTACCCTGGGCCGAATTCTCGTACAATTTCAAAGACTCTGAGTCATCCGCCAAGTCTCCATTCTTTGTGGTGTACGGCCGTCACCCACTTCCCCCCCTCCCTATCCCCACTTCATCTGGAGTCCCTGCCGTAGATGATTTGACCCGGGACTTTTCCTCTATTTGGAAGGAGACTCAAAAGTCGCTCTCGCTAGCCTCCTCTCGTATGAAGAAACATGCGGACAAGAAGAGAAGAATTCCTCCTGTCTTTGCCCCTGGAGACAAAGTGTGGCTCTCTGCCAAATATATTCGGTTCCTTGTCCCTAGCTACAAGCTGGGTCCACGTTACCTCGGGCCATTTAGGGTCAAAAGTCAAATCAACCCTGTCTCTTACAAGCTTCATCTTCCTCCTTCTCTTCGTATTCCTAACTCCTTTCATGTTTCCCTTCTCAAGCCTCTCATTCTTAACCGCTTTTCTCCCAAGGTCACCGTTCCTGCTCCTGTCTCGGGCTCCTCTGACGTCTTCTCGGTTAAAGAAATTCTCGCTTCAAAGATTGTCAGAGGTAAAAAAAAAATTCTTGTTGATTGGGAGAATTGTGGTCCCGAAGAGAGTTCTTGGGAGCCAGAGGACAATATTCTAGACAAAGAGCTCATCTACAGATTCCTTGGTTCCAAGAAGAGGGCGAGACCCAAGGGGGGGGGGTACTGTCACGCCGAGCTCTCCGGGTTCCGCTGCGTCCCCGGAGCGCTCGCGGCGTGCTTCTGTATGCAGCGCTCCGATCGGCACCACTGACCGCGAGCGCTGCGTCCATGTTCTCGGAGGGGACGCGTTCTGAGGTGCGGGACGTGCCCGCTCTCGGATCGCGTCCCGTGTCTCTCACCCACCACGTCCTCCTTCACTGCCCTCCCGATGCGCGCGGCCCCGCTCTCTAGGGCGCGCGCACACCGGCTCTATGAAATTTAAAGTTCAGTTCTAAACATATAAAAACCCACTTCCCCTTCCTGTCCTTGCCGGATCTTGTTGCCTTGTGCCCTGAGAAAGCGTTATAGTGTGTCCCAAGCCTGTGTACCTTGACCTTCTGCTGTTGCCCCTGACTACGAACCTCGCTGCCTGCCCTGACCTTCTGCTACGTCTGACCTCGCCTCTGTCTAGTCCTTGTGTACCGCGCCAGTCTCAACTGCCAGAGAGGTCGAGTCGCTACTGGGGAACACGACCTGGTAGTTACTGCCGCAGCAAGTCCATCCTGCTTTGCGGCGGGCTCTGGTGAACACCAGTAACTGCTTAGAACCGATTCCCCAGTACGGCCCGCGTCATCGCCTCTCTGGTACAGGGGATTCACCTCCAGTGTCTTCACCAGCCGCTAGTCCGGACCCTGACAGTGCCTGACTATTAAGTCAAGACACTCCTAGCCAGTAGGAGATTCAGAAGGACTGTACCCGGCTGATTTGTGATAAGGCCGTGTTTCCCTTCCCATGAACTCTTAGTGTAGGGGGACTGCTGATCCTTACACGCCAATATGTATATTTCTTCCCATAAACTCCTAGTGTAGGTGGACTGCAGATCCTTACATGTCCGTTTTATGTACCTAACCCTATATTTATAGGACTTTCTCGCCAAAATGTTGCACTTATCAGGTATATGCACCTGACTCTTGTTGGAGTGTTGATAGATGTATAGTAAAAATGTATATGGTTCTTGTACACAAGAAAAAAATGCTTTGTGTCTGTGTACATAAAAAGTAAGTAAAGGTTGTACACAGAAAGGCTGTACACAGAAAATATGCACGTGTACACCACACACATAAGATGTAAATAACTATTGTACCCATGTACATATAAAGATATAAAAAAAAATGCTAAAAGGTGTTTTAGTAGTTACTTAATAGGTGACACCCCGGCTCCTCCGAGGGTAGTATTGTTGCTGTCGCCAATCGCTCCACCTTTCTCAACAAAATCAGTAGGGTAACTTACCCTTAAGATAGTACTTGCACACATAGTACTTAAACTACTGACTTAAATGTACTACCTCAGTCTATTTCAGTACATATACAAAAACAGAATATCTCTCACATTCAAGAAACACTTAGGAATTGTAGCCTATTGATATCTAATTCCTGCTACTGTTAGGTACACTCATATTTCTTTTCTCTGTATTACGTGTGTGAGATGCTCTACCTGGCCAGTAGGTGCTCTTGCGAGTATAGAATTAAACACGTATTCCAAAAGGTAACCTAGGTAAATTATTTGGAAGTGCTCTAGGGGTAAGTAGCGTGTAGCTGATAGACCCTAGCAGACATTCTTACTGTGACCTAGCTTTCGGCTAGCCAGTATACCTTTCGTGTACTAACAGGTAACTTATTGTTGACAAAAAGAAAAAATGTGTGAGATTTCAAAATGTATAGTCAGCTTGAAGCTAAATGTATAGAGAGCTGTACTAATGTCTAGTCAGCCTCATAAATGTTATAGAGAGCTAAAATAAATGTTTAAGGAGCAAGAAACTAAAGGTTAGATAGCTTCATCACTGTCTAGGTAGCATAAAAAGTCTAGTTAGCTTCCTATTGTCTAGTCAAGATATTAGTAAGAGTATCCAGAGAATGTGAATGTGTCTAATGTTTATTTAGGTTTTGTCAGGATGTATAGAAAATATATATATGTAATCCTGTTTAGTCCTAGTTCCTCTGACTTAGGGGACAGGCGTCGAGGTCGATTTGTTTTAAGTAAGGGGGTTTGTGGTGGCCGGTACCGTATCCTATACGTTACCTGTATAAAGGTCCCAATAGTCAGAGTCCCTAGGACGTCGGGGTCCCTCTTGATTAGTTTTCCCCTTGTCACCTCTCACTTAGTCACTAGCTACATAGCAGTTCTACTTAGTATTTATATCATTATAGGTATAGAAATGTATATATTTGGTTATTTACCTGTACGGTGCGTAGCAGGACCTGCGGGTCACGTGATCAGGTAAACTCTATGGTTTTGCTTTAGGACCTTTGGAGGTCCCAGTTACGTGTTCACCCACCATGCCTTGTAACGGTGAGTGACAGCTGACACGGACCAATCCAGGGCGGCCCTGCCCCTGCCCATATAAGGGAGCGGTGGCCATTAATCGCTCTCTTGTTCCTGTGCTGCCAAGCAAGCAGCATCTTTCTTGTTCCTGCGCTGCTGATAGAGGAAGAATCTGCGCAGCTATCTTCAGCAGTGACTAGGCCCAAGCCTTGCGGCAACGGCCATCCATACAAAACTGTGAGTTATCTCAATCCCTGTTAACACAGCAAGATCACCGGACCTAAACAGACCCCTAAATCCGGATGGATCTCTGCATAAAAATCCTAATTCTGCTAATCCTTGGATAAGTCAATGGTCCGCAGCATCTGTCAATCATTGCTGAGCTGTATAAAGACTGTATTACTAAGACTGTTGCTGTTAATTGGATGTACCACAAGTACTTCAGTAAAGTTTATGCAAGTTCAAGTTCATCTCTATTGTGGACCTTCATTCATTTAAGCACGCACCTATCGTTTCTGGGAAGGGTGGTGATAGGCCGAAGATTTACCTCAGCGTATTAACCCTCACCCTGGCGTCACAAGTGACAGGGGTTAAATTAACCCCTCATATACCGAAGCAATACCCCCACTGCATTATATCCCCCCAAGGGCTACCACACTTCTAATTGCTATATAATCTGCTATATATCTTGTACAGACTTATCCCATATATTCCAACTATTTTTTCAAACTTCTTTTGAAGTGGCATTTTAAGATATTTTATGCTATAAGTGAATTCTACTTTTTAATTCTTCTTTTACTCCTTTTATGTATTATATGTACACATACTTTATTGTCACTAAAACATCTAGTTTACCATTCCCATAGCAAGGGCCCTTCTTGGGAATTTGGGCACATCCAATATTCTATGATACATTATATAAGTTAAAGGGGTACTCCACCCCTAGACATCGAATCCCCTATCCAAAGGATAGGGGATAAGATGTCTGATCGCAGGGGTCCCGCCGCTGGGGACCCCCGCAATATAGCATGCAGCACCCACCGTATCTGCTTCCGGAAGCTCTGGAGGTTCTGGATCCCGACCATGGGGATGAAAGATCCTGATGTCACGACTCTGCCCCTGTGTGACATCAGGCTCCGCCCCCTCAATGCAAGTATATGGGAGGGGGCATGACAGCCGTCACGCCCCCTCCCATAGACTTGCATTGAGGGGGCGGGGCCTGATGTCACACAGGGGGGCGGAGTCGTGAAGTCACGATCTTCCGTCACCGTGGTCGGGAGCCAGAACCTCCAGAGCTTCAGGAAGCAGATACGGTGGGTGCTGCATGCTATATTGCGGGGGTCCCCAGCGGCGGGACTCCTGCGATCAGACATCTTATCCCCTATCCTTTGGATAGGGGATAAGATGTCTAGGGGTGGAGTACCCCTTTAGTTGTATTAATTAATTTATTGCATTATAATTACAACTTACAAAAGTATCTAACCATCCTTCCCTTGAGGTCTGATCCGTTTATTGTTATTTATAACAACTTGTCAGAGAGTTTAACCTGTTAACACACAGTACAATATACAGCTCACAAAAAAACAGCCAAAAAATATCAGAGCTATAAAAGAATCTCAGACTATATATTTGATGCAATTATATTCAAGTTACAATTCTTCCCCCATTGACATTTTTATACATGAGATCCTACACGCTCTGCAATGCAAGGAAGACAGATGCTGCAGACACTTGACTAGGGGATATTATAGCTGCTATGACCCCCACCAGATCATCTATCATTTAACACCTTTAACTTAATTTTAGCTTATTCCCTCCCATAAATGACATAAGACATGTGTTGGTTAAACAAAGGCCACAGCAGCCCATTTATTAAATAACATAAATAATCAATTACAACATTGTAAACCGATGTATGAACGTCATACATAACAATATAACCTGTCCTAACATTAGGATGTCTATTAGCGCAGGATAAGAATCTGAGGGGCACCGTTACCAGACCACAGGTGATGGGATCTTCACTTGCTCCTAGCCGTAGCTCACCTGCACAGGAGCACCATTTTGTGAAGCCCACCAACCCGAATTCCACCTTCTGGCTGGGAACCGCTCCCAGCCCACCTCCACACCATCCAACATACCATGCCCATCCACTGGTGCCTCCCCAGATTCCTCTCCTGACCCCGCCACTGTGACAAAATTAAGGGCGGGCGGGCGGGACACTTCTTCAGCCACGCAGATTGTGACCCCCGTATCACTGCCCTCACCTATATACCCTCCTTAACTCCTCCCTACTCCCTCACTAAAAGCCCGCGCTTCCCTAGCTCCCTCCTCTAAACTCCTCACATTTAACCCTTACCTTCCCGCATAATACCCCTGTCATGGGGCCCCTCCGTTCCCATTCTGTCCCCTCCAGGGCTTTCTGAACAAGCAGGAGGCAGCAGGGAGGAACTCTTCATCACAGCCCTCCTGCCCCGTATACTCCCATTACACAGAAATCCTGACAGTTCTCCTCCCAGAGCTGCTGCAGAATATTGCATTACACGGCAGACTGTCTCTCCACACAGAAAGTCTGTGAAAGCTGCTGAATCCATTCCCTGTCAGCTCCTCTGCCTTAGGCATTGTTCAGCACAAGGCAGCATGCTGTAACCACACAATTCTTCCCAATAAGGATATATACACAGTATGTATATCTGTATATGAGAGGGAAATGGTGATGTAGCTGTAGGGGCTGGTCAGAAGTTATAACATGACTCAAGGGGTGCGGATAGAGCTCAGGCACAAGATCCAGCCATGCCTCCTGAGACAGAAGAGGTCATGTGTTGTCTCAGGAGAGAGGGAGGAGCCAGGGAGCTGCTGAGACAACACCACACTGACAATGGGAGGACAACACAACTACCTGTCAGGAAAGAGTGAGGAGCCGGGGAACTTCTGGGACAACACCATACTGACAATGGGAGGACTACACAACTACCTGTCAGGAAACAGGGAGGAGGCGAGGAACTGCTGAGACAACACCACACTGACAATGAAAGGACTACACAACCTGTTGTCAGGTGTGAATCATGCAAAAACATCATCGCGGACAGGTAAAACAAAACAATTGTGCAATTTCAAAGTTATGGCAACATGTATGGCAACATGTTCTGGGTAAACGAATGGTACCGGTGGTAAGTAGCAGGTTTATTAAAAACACACTGCAGAAGGTTTAATGCCTGGAAAATGAAGAAGAAATGGCTTTAATATATATATACCTTATACTCTGTTAATAATAACAAGTTTTAAATCAAAGAAGCAATGGATTTTTACAAGCTGTACAAATGATCCCATTTTGGGGAGAAGCAACATGATTGGTGTCCTAGAAAGTGCCAGAAAGTAACACAAAACCTTCTAGGCAGCTTCTTCATAAATAGTGTAAAACAACAAAAAAAACTGTCACAAATAACTTCCAAATAAAACAGATTTTGCACTGAGAACAGATGCCGAAGGCTCTCTGCTGCTTTACCACAATTGTTGTGACTCCTATTCCTATATGTGCTTTTCAATGCTCACTGTCCCTCACAGAAATCTTCACCTAACACTTGCTATGTCTACAGTGGCAGCTGAAGCTATGTGAATAGGCTTTTATAGTGGCTTTGACATCACCATATACTGCCTCCTGATTGGCTGGGAGAGCTGTTTGCAAAAGCATTATGTGTTTCCCTGAGGTCATGTGATCCTTTCTCCTTTCTTCCATATGGCTGATGCTATTTTAGCAGGTTCTGCCGAACCAAACCACCCAAATTTTAAGTTTTTGCTGAACCAAAAGTTCTATGGGTTTAGTTTGCTCATCTCTAACATGTTTTCATCCAGCCCTTCTCCTGGCTAGAGGGGTTGCACTAGGGACTTCTCCTGCGATTATTGGCATGGAGCATCATGTGATCAAAGTATCATTCATCTGGTCACAGTAATGTACAAAATATTATCCCTTTACACTCTTGTTTTCTCAGTGTATACAATTAAAGTTCTGCAATGCACATAAATATGTTTGCAATAACTCTCCGGTACCTCATACACATTGACTCTCAGCCACCTGACAACTTTTTTAGGATAACTTACCTACCCCATCTTCTTAAAGGGGTACTCCACCAATAGACATCTTATCCCCTATCCCCAGCAGCGGGACCCCCGCGATCTTGGCTGCGACACCCCAGACATCCAGTGCACGGACCGAACTTCGCTCCCTGCTAAATGACTGTTGATGCGGGGTGGAGGCTCGTGATGTCACAGTCACGCCCTGCTTGTGACGTAACAGCTGTGCCCCCTCAATGCAAGTCTATAGGAGGGGGCGTGACAGCTGCCACGCCCCCTCCCATAGACTTGCATTGAGGGGGCATGGTCATGACATCACAAGTAGGGCGTGACCGTGATATCATGAACCTCTGGCATCCCACACTCTAAACGAATGCTGGGTTCAGCAGGGAGATTGCGGGGGTCCACAGCGGCGGGACCCCCGCGATCAGACATATTATCCCCTATCCTTCGGAAAGGGGATAAGATGTCTAGGGGCAGAGAACCCCTTTAAGCTACCATTGCAACTACTTCCAATTCCTCTAACGCTCATCTCTTCTCCCTGCTTCCCAAACTAGATGTCAGTGGAGGACCTGCCCACATTGCATTTTAGCCAGTGATTGGCTGAGCAGGCAGGTCCTGCTCTAACATCTCAATTCTGGGAAGGGGTTATCCAAGATCAGGAAAATAAGTCCATTTTTTTTTTTTTTACCAGAATAGCACCACACTTGACCATAGGTTGTGTCTGGCACTGCAACTCAGCTCTTCCTACATGAGACTAAGCTGAATACAAATTGCGGACATGCGTGTGTTACTTCTGCCTCACAACAACTTACCCAATAAAATACATTTTATATTAGAATTTTATAATAGCACACAAATATTTAAAAAAACATATTTTCCGTAATTTTTGGGGTATTTGGGGGAAATATTATAGCTCATAAATGATTCACCAGCTACAAATAACCTGAGATAATGACAGACAGACGTGTAGGAAATAAGATACCGATTGCGTCTACTTAGTTTTATGTCTTTAACGGCCTAAATTCATTGAATAAAATAAAGCGCCAAAAAAATCCGAAGATTAAAAGCTCAGACAAGAGAAACAATCATGGACGCCTGGTGCTAAATCACAATGTAGAGACTTAAATGAACCAGTAGGGTTTTTTTTTAGGAGCTGTTTAGGACTCTCTAATGGATTGTTTATTATTTATCACAAAATTAATTCCGAAACATTTAAAAAAAATAAAAAATTAAAATTGTTAAAAAAAATTAAATGCCTGTTCTCTTGTTCTGCTATCGTTGCCTCGCAGCTGATATTCCCGAAGATGGATGGGTACAAGACGGGGGATGAAAGGGAAGAAACCGTAGTTTATATTTGCTGGTGACAGCCGAGCCCGACAACTCTAATGAAAATTTGTAAATAATGAAGAACATAAACTCAATCACGGGATCTAATAATGGAGGATGCGGAGGAACGGCGGGATAATCCATTAGCGGGGAGAACATTGAGATGGTGGGGAGTTTGAGGGCAGGAAAGGGTTAATAACAGTGTGAGGAGGCTGCGATGGAAATATGAACATTTAACCCCTTAAAGGGGGTACTCCTCTGGAAAACTTTTTTTTATTTTTTTAAATCAACTGGTGGCACAAAAAATAAGCCATCATATGTATTTTTAGGTGCAAAATTGAAAGGGTTATGATTTTTAAAAGGTAAGGAGGAAAAAACGAAAATGCAAAAACAGAAAAACACTTGGTCCTTAAAGGGGTATTCCCGTGGAAAACTTTTTTTTTTAAATAGTTTTGTTTTTGGAACACAGAGCTCTCTGCTTACATCATGACCACAGTGCTCTCTGCTGACATCTCTGTCCATCTTAGGAACTGTCCAGAGCAGCATATGTTTGCTATGGGGATTTTCTCCTACTCTGTCCATTCCTAAAATGGACAGATATGTCAGCAGAGAGCACTGTGCTCGTGATGTCAGCAGAGAGCTCTGTGTTCCAAAAAGAAAAACCATTTCCTTTGTAGTATTCAGCAGCTAATAAGTACTGGAAGGATTAAGATTTTTTAATAGAAGTAATTTACAAATTTTTTTAACTTTCTGGCACCAGTTGATTTAAAAAAAAAGTTTTCCATGGGAGTACCCCTTTAACCCCTTAAGGATGCATGACGTACTGGAACGTCATGTGTCCGCTCCCGATCTATAACGCGGGGCGGCGGCGTGGCCCCGCGTCATAGCGGGTCGGGCCCAGCCTCTAACAACGGCCAGGACCCGTGGCTAATAGCGTGCGGCATTGATCGCGGTGCCGTGCGCAATTAACCCTTTAGACGCGGCATTCAACTTTGAACTAAAGTGAAAGTGAAAGTATGCCGCTTAGCTCAGTGGGCTGTTCGGGATAGCCGCGGCGAAATCGCGGCATTCCAAACAGCTTACAGGACAGCAGGAGGGTCCCTACCTGCCTCCTCACTGTCCGATCGCCGAATGACTGCTCAGTGCCTGAGATCCAGGTATGAGCAGTCAAGCGGCAGAATCATCGATCAGTGTTTTCTTATGAGAAACCAGTGATCAATGATAAAGATCAGTGTGTGCAGTGTTATAGGTCCCTATGGGATAACAATGATCAGTATAAGAGATAAGTGTGTGCAGTGTTATAGGTCCTTATGGAATAACAATGATCAGTATAAGAGATCAGTGTGTGCAGTGTTATAGGTCCCTATGGGATAACAATGATCAGTATAAGAGATGAGTGTGTGCAGTGTTATAGGTCCTTATGGGATAACAATGATCAGTATAAGAGATCAGTGTGTGCAGTGTTATAGGTCCCTATGGGATAACAATGATCAGTATAAGAGATGAGTGTGTGCAGTGTTATAGGTCCTTATGGGATAACAATGATCAGTATAAGAGATCAGTGTGTGCAGTGTTATAGGTCCCTATGGGAGCTATAACACTGCAAAAAAAAAAGTGAAAAAAAAAGTGAATAAAGATCATTTAACCCCTCCCCTATTAAGTTTGAATCACCCCCCTTTTCCCATAAAAAAAAACACAGTGTAAATAAAAATAAACATATATGGTATCGCCGCGTGTGGAAATGTCCGAATTATAAAAATATATTGTTAATTAAACCGCACGGTCAATGGCGTACGTGCAAAAAAATTCCAAAGTACAAAATAGTGCATTTTTGGTCATTTTTTATATCATGAAAAAATGAATAAAAAGCGATCAATAAGTCCTATCAATGCAAAAATGGTACCGTTAACAACTTAAGATCAGGGCACAAAAAATGAGCCCTCATGCCGCCCCAAACGCGGAAAAATAAAATTGTCAGAAATGACAATTTTAAACGTATTAATTTTCCTGCATGTGGTTATGATTTTTTCCAGAAGTGCGACAAAATCCAACCTATATAAGTAGGGGATCAGTTTAATCGTATGGACCTACAGAATAAAGAGAAGGTGTCATTTTTACCGAAAAATGTACTATGTATAAACGGAAGCCCCCAAAAATTACAAAACAGCGTTTTGGTTTTTTTTCAATTTTGTCTCACAATAATTTTTTTTTCCGTTTCGCCGTCGATTTTTGGGCAAAATGACTGACGTCATTACAAATTAGAATTTTTTGCGCCGTGATCTGAAGGTTTAATCGGTACCATTTTTGTTTTGTTCGAACTTTTTGATCGCTTTTTATAACTTTTTATATTGTATAAAAAGTGACCAAAATATTCTATTTTGGACTTTTTTACTTTGGGTTTAATTAATAATATCTTTTTATAGTTCGGACATTTACGCAGGCGGCAATACCACATATGTTTATTTTTATTATGTTGATATATTTTTTATATGGAATTTGGAAAAGGGGGGTGATTTAAACTTTTAATACGGAAGGGGTTAATGTGTGTGTTTTTAAACTTTCTTGTAACTTCTTTTTTTTTTTACACTTTTAGTCCCCTTAGGGGACTTTTAGGAGGAATCATGTGATTCCTCATACAGATCAATGTGGTTTCATAAAATCACATTGATCTGTGTGCTCTGCGCTCGATTGATAAAGCCTGGACCGCCACCGCAGCAGGAGAGGTAAGCCTACTTCCACAATGGATCCCCCCCTCCACCCAACTGGACCACCAGGGATGGAATAAAGGCGCCTTTAGACGCCGCTGTCAGCTTTGACAGCAGCGATCTAAAGGGTTAATAGCCAGCCGCGACAATCGCCGCATGTCGGCTATTAACGCCGGCCCCCAGCTGCAGGAATCAGCTGGGGGGCGGTTGGTATGACACAGGCTTGAATCGGGAGCTCATGTCATACATGCTTAACGGCACATGGACGTGCATACACGTCCATGGTCGTTAAGGGGTTAAAGGGGTAATCCGGCCCTAGACGTCTTATCCCCTATACGAAGGATAGGGGATAAGATGTCTGATCACTGGGGTCCCATCGCTGGGGACCCCCGCAATCTCCCTGCTGCACCCAGCGTTCGCTTCGAGCGTTGAGTGCAGCGCAGAAGGCTTGTGATGTCAGAAGCCTCCACCCCGCATCGCCACTCATTCGGCATGGATTGAAGTTTGCTCCGTGCACCAGATGTCTGGGGTGCCGCAGCCGAGATCGCGGGGGTCCCCAGCCGCGGGACCCCCGTGATCCGACATCTTTAAAAAAATTTTTTTGTTTTCTGTCTTATAAAAAAAATGTGTTCCATCTATTTAAAAAGAAAAAAAAATTGCCATTGGCTGTCCAGGCATGCTGAAAGTTGTAGTTTTGCAACAGCCAAAGGGCCACCGTTTGGAGTCCTGTAAATGGAGAATAAGTGGTTACAAGCTGGAGTACCCCTTTAAATCAAGTTTTATCGTAAACAGGTTTCGGGACAGTATGCTTCTTCATCAGCGTAAAAAAAATGGCTTTTTACATTGATGAAGAGACATACTGTCTCGAAACGTGTTTGGATTGGTGAATAAAGGTGTTTATAGCACATCATGTGACATTTGCCTTCTCCCAGGCTGTACCTAGCCTTATTTTGTCAGAACAATTGCGCTGTATTTCTGGCATTGCCTTAGAGAATATATGGAGCACGTGCCGACTTGCTCTAGGTGTGGTAAACTTGAGGAATAAAGCCTTGAGGGGGTGTAGGGTAGTTGGGGTGTTGCTGTTAAGTATTATAAAGGGCACTGTTATCTCTTGTCACTCATGACGCCAGGGTGAGGGTTAAAACTCTGTAGTGATGCTGGGCCTATCGCCACCCTTCCCAAGAGCGATAGGTGATTGTGAAATAAATAGATTGTCCACAGCAGTGCTGAACTTGAAACTTGCGGAATCTTTACTGAAGATTTTCTATATTTGCAATAACGGTAACAGTCCGGATAACAGAGTCTATATAGACAGCACAGCAGTGACTGACAGATGCTTAGGACCGGAAAGTTCTCATTAGCTTTAGAGGATTGTATTTGCATAGATCTGCCGGATTTAGGGGTTTGATTAGGTCCGGAGATCTTGCGGAGATAGCGTGGAATTGTATGAACTATCCGTCTCTAGCGCAGGCTTAGGCCACAAGGCTTTGGCCTAGTAATTGTCTTGTAAGCTGCGGAGGTCCTACCTCGTCCAGAGTCAGCAACCCAAGAGAGCGATCAAGATGCAGCTCCCTTATATGGGCAGGGGCCGGCCGTTTTGGATTGGTTCAATGAGCTGTCACTCAACGTTACAATGGATTGTGGGTGATCACATGTCCAAAACCACCAAAGGTCCTTTAGCAAAAACCATAGAGTTCTGCAACCCAGTCACATGACCCGCAGGTTCTGCGACGCAAACAAGGTAAGAATATTAAATATACATCTTTACACTTATATTTACATTAATTATAGCTAACTGAGGGGTGACGAGGGGTTAACTAAGGAAGAGGACCCCCACTGTTCCTAGGGACTCTGACTTTGGGGACCTCACCTCAAGGTAACGTATGCAATACGGTACCAGGACACCACATAGGCAGCTGTGAAATTTAGGGCCCCCTGAGATCAGAAACATATTCTAATTCCAGTGGTCTCCAAACTGTGGCCCTCAAGCTGTTGCAAAACTATGTTGGCTGTCTAGGGAAGCTGGGAGTTGTAGTTTTGCAACAGCTGGAGGGCAACAGTTTGGAGACCACAGCCCTATCATGTATATAGAGGACAAGTTTTTACATGCTATAGTTCCCCTTTTAAATCAAGTATAACCACAGAGGCATTTTGAGACTTTATGTCTCTTCATCAGTGTAAAAATGGCTTTAACATTGATTGTTTTTTTACTGTGATGAAGAGACATACTTTCTAGAAACCCATTTGGATTGGCAAATAAACCTTTATTTTGGTCATTCTGATGAGTCTGACTAACTGAAGTCTAAGTGGGTTCCACTGTATGAAACCAGGTATTTTCAGCTCATTCTTCAGCCAGGAATGCACCTGTCGACTGATCCCAAAAGCCTGCGCAATTCTTTAATCTACACGTCTACACAGAATATTGTTGCAGCAACACAAAACAAGCAGTTACCTAGATGATCTTTTAGTTGATGAGGAGAAGGCTGCTGGAAAGTCTTCTGCACAGCATTACAGTGAAAGGTGACACCAGTGGATAGAGAAGACAATAGGAGCTCAGCCTCCCCCTACACTTTTTACTGTAGGAGTCCCTGCTCTCTGTGTAGTTTTTGTAGAGCACTACACTTGGCCTCCGTGGAAACGATGTACTGAGCAGGAGGCATGTGCTGTATACCTCACTGTTTAACAGAGGCGTAGCTATAGAGGTAGCAGTCGCACCGGGGCCCTGGTACCTAAGGGGGCCCCAAAGCACAACTGCCCCACAAGAGAACAGTATTATAATTGGAATATGTTTCAGATTTTGCATGGGGGTCCAGAAGGTACAAGCTACGCCTCTGCTGGGTCAGGGACTCCTGTCAAAACTAGGGTGCCGTGGAAACTACGTATTGAGCAGGAGGCATCTGCTCAATGAATACTTGCTGGGCCAATTGTGGAGCATAACATCGCCACTTATCTTCATGTATGAACAGGAAGTAGTGATAGACAGGGCATCACTGTTTACTGTAGAGAAGCAGGGACACCTATCAAATGCTTTTCCAACTTCAGAGTAGTGTTAAGATATTCACCCGCATTCCGCTCCCGTCTCTGACCAGACTTTGTCTGCCACAAAAAAAAAAAAAAAAAACACTGATGCAGACAGGCAGGAGCAGGTGAGTATTTTAACACTAACCTAGATGCAGTATATATATTTAAAAAAAAATGGAACTACCTAAGAATGGCGCTATCTAAGTGCCATAAATGGTGGTAAAAAAACCGATAAGAAATCCAATAACAGTAAACAACGGTACTGGAATATCACTGTTTGCACCTTTAAAGGGGTACTCCGCTGCACAGTGTTTGGAACAAACTGTTCCGAACTCTGGAGCCGGTGTCGGGAGCTCGTGATGGCATAGCCACGCCCCTCACAATGTAAAACCCCACCCCCTCAATGCTAGTCTATGGGAGGGGGCATGGCAGCTGCCACGCCCCCTCCCATAGACTTGCATTGAGGGGGCGGGACATCATGAAGGGGCGGTGTTATGATGTCACAAGCTCCCAGCTCCAGCATTCGGAACAGTTTGTTCCAAATTCTGAGCGGGGGAGTAACCCTTTAAGCAGTTGTAGATAAAGTGCAGTCTGAAGGTATAAGATGGTATCACACTCACCTATTAGTGTTGCGCTGCAGGCACAACACTGTTTAGCGCATACATTGAGTCGTTTTAACACTCTCGAACGATCCTCTGGCTGCCCGGCATCCGAACCCGGTCATCAACTGTGTCGGTCTTGACAATGAGAGAACGAGGTCCCGGAGGTGGCTGCTCCGGCAGTTTCCAGACGACGGAAAAAGTGTTGATATCTGCGGCGCCTTAAGGATATACTGGAAGGAAACAAGCGTCCTGTGATATCTCGTATACTTGTTTATTGGGATTGTTTATTGGGATAAAACAAAATGAAATACAAAGAAAATAAAAAGAAAATAATAAGAAATTAATAAGTGGGAGCAACGCGTTTCGCGGTTGACCTCCACTTCATCAGGCTTGTATAGTACAACTATGCGCTTCTAATATATATATATATATATATATATATATATGAAGACAATCTATTGAGTGAGTTTGTATCTTCAAGGGTAAAATGTCCGTGACGCCATTCTGTGAGGGAAGTGATGTATTCGGTGGTGCGTTTTGTGGCTGGCATGGTTGGCACAAGACGCACGTTGATGCGGTAACTGATAGGTTGACATGTTCATATGTTAGCAGTCCGTATAAATGATGAGTGGCCATATTCAACTGACAGCTTGATGGGTTAACATATTAGTCCGTATAGATAATGAATAGCGATGTTCACGAGTATCTTGTCAGATATAACAGCTTACAAGGTCCATTATGTAGAATTGATACTGACTAGCAGAGCGCAGCGATCAGTAATCTGATCACAGAGTGCAGCGCTTGGCTGTCCAGCTATAGTGGCAGTATGTAGCCTAATATTAACAGTATACAAAGATATAAAGATACAAATATACAGAGTGGCGGTCATAAATACAAAGTATCATTATACAGGGTGCGCCATTTATATGGATACACCTTAATAAAATGGGAATGGTTGGTGATATTAACTTCCTGTTTGTAGCACATTAGTATATGTGAGGGGGGAAATTTTTCAAGATGGGCGGTGACCATGGCGGCCATTTTGAAGTCGGCCATTTTGAATCCAACTTTAGTTTTTCAATAGGAACACGGTCATGTGACACATCAAACTTATTGGGAATTCACAAGAAAAACAATGATGTGCTTGGTTTTAGCCCCTTAAGGACCCGGGCTTTTTCCGTTTTTTCATTTTCAATTTTTCCTCCTTAACTTTAAAAAATCATAACTCTTAAAAATTTTCACCTAAAATTATATATAATGGCTTAATTTTTGCGTCACTAATTCTACTTTGTAATGACATTAGTCATTTTACCCAAAAATCTACGGTGAAACGGGAAAAAAAATCTATGTGCGACAAAATTGATGAAAAAACACTATTTTGTAAGTTTTGGGGGCTTCTGTTTTTACGCAGTACATTTTTTTGTCAAAAGTGATACCTTATCTTTATTCTTTAGGTCCATACGGTTAAAATGATACCCTACTTGTATAAGTTTGAATTTGTATCAGTTCCGAAAAAAATCATGAATACATGCAGGAAAATTTATACGTTTAAAATGGTCATCTTTTGACCCCTATAACTTTTTTATTTTTCTGTGTTCAGGGCACTTTGAGGACTCATTTTTTGCACCGTCATCTGAAGTTTTTAGCGGTACCATTTTTGGTCTTTTTTTATTCACTTTTTTGTGGTATAAAAAGTGATCAAAAATGCGCTATTTTGGACTTTGGAATTTTTTTGCGCGTACGCCATTGAACGAGCGGTTTAAAAAGCGGTATATTTTTATAATTCGGACATTTCCGCATGCGGCAACACCACATATGTTTATTTTTATTATTATTTACATAATGTTTTTTTTTTATTTTTGGAAATGCCGGGTGATTCAAACTTTTATTAGGGGAAGGGATAATTGAAAGGGTTAATGATTTTTTTACACTTTTCTTATGCAATATTATAGCTCCTATAGGGGGGGGGGCTATAACATTGCATGTACTGATCCTTTACACTGATTGATGCATCTCCATAGGAATGGATCAATCAGTGTTTTCGGCGATTGAATGCTCAAGCCTGGATCTCAGACACTGAGCAGTCATTCGGCGATCGGACAGCATAGGAGAAGGTAAGAGACCTCCTCCTGTGCTACAGCTGTTCGGGATGCCGCGATTATACCGCGGCGATCCCGAACAGCTCCCTGAGCTAGCCAGCACATTTTACTTTCGTTTTTAGCCGCGCGGTTCAGCTTTGAGCGCGCGGCTAAAGGGTTAATAGGGTGCGGCACAGCGATCAGTGCCGCGCGCTATTAGAGGCGGGTCCCGGCTTCACTATGACGCCGGGCCCGCCGCGATATGATGCGGGGTCACCGTGTGACCCCGCGTTATATCGCAGGACCGGGACCCAGGACGTACACATACGTCCTGGGTCCTTAAGAGGTTAACGTAACTTTATTCTTTCATGAGTTATTTACAAGTTTCTGACCATTTATAAAATGTGTTCAATGTGCTGCCCATTGTGTTGGATTGTCAATGCAACCCTCTTCTCTATATACTGCTATATACTATTATATACACCGCAGGAGAAATGCTAGCACAGGCTTCCAGTATCCGTATACACTGCTATATACTACTATATACACCGCAGGAGAAATGCTAGCACAGGCTTCCAGTATCCGTATACACTGCTATATACTACTATATACACCGCAGGAGAAATGCTAGCACAGGCTTCCAGTATCCGTATACACTGCTATATACTACTATATACACCGCAGGAGAAATGCTAGCACAGGCTTCCAGTATCCGTATACACTGCTATATACTACTATATACACCGCAGGAGAAATGCTAGCACAGGCTTCCAGTATCCGTATACACTGCTATATACTACTATATACACCGCAGGAGAAATGCTAGCACAGGCTTCCAGTATCCTATACACTGCTATATACTACTATATACACCGCAGGAGAAATGCTAGCACAGGCTTCCAGTATCCGTATACACTGCTATATACTACTATATACACCGCAGGAGAAATGCTAGCACAGGCTTCCAGTATCCGTAGTTGCAGGTGCTGCACATCTCATATCTTCACAGCATAGACAATTGCCTTCAGATGACCCCAAAGATAAAAGTCTAAGGGGGTCAGATCGGGAGACCTTTGGGGCCATTCAACTGGCCCACGACGATCAATCCACTTTCACATAAAAGTTTCCTCATTACTGAACAAAATCTTCTGCGGAAACTGAGCATCCAATTTTTGTTTTGCCCATTCTGCAGCACCTGAAACTACGGATACAGGAAGCCTGTGCTAGCATTTCTCCTGCGATGTATATAGTAGTATATAGCAGTGAATACGGATATTGGAAGCCTGTGCTAGCATTTCTCCTACGGTGTATATAGTAGTATATAGCAGTGTATACGGATACTGGAAGCCTGTGCTAGCATTTCTCCTGCGATGTATATAGTAGTATATAGCAGTGTATACGGATACTGGAAGCCTGTGCTAGCATTTCTCCTGCGGTGTATATAGTAGTATATAGCAGTGTATACGGATACTGGAAGCCTGTGCTAGCATTTCTCCTGCGGTTTATATAGTAGTATATAGCAGTGTATACGGATACTGGAAGCCTGTGCTAGCATTTCTCCTGCGGTGTATATAGTAGTATATAGCAGTGTATACGGATACTGGAAGCCTGTGCTAGCATTTCTCCTGCGGTGTATATAGTAGTATATAGCAGTGTATACGGATACTGGAAGCCTGTGCTAGCATTTCTCCTGCAGTGTATATAGTAGTATATAGCAGTGTATACGGATACTGGAAGCCTGTGCTAGCATTTCTCCTGCGGTGTATATAGTAGTATATAGCAGTGTATACGGATACTGGAAGCCTGTGCTAGCATTTCTCCTGCGGTGTATATAGTAGTATATAGCAGTGTATACCGATACTGGAAGCCTGTGCTAGCATTTCTCCTGCGGTGTATATAGTAGTATATAGCAGTGTATACGGATACTGGAAGCCTGTGCTAGCATTTCTCCTGCGGTGTATATAGTAGTATATAGAAGTGTATACGGATACTGGAAGCCTGTGCTAGCATTTCTCCTGCGGTGTATATAGTAGTATATAGCAGTGTATACGGATACTGGAAGCCTGTGCTAGCATTTCTTCTGCGGTGTATATAGTAGTATATAGCAGTGTATACGGATACTGGAAGCCTGTGCTAGCATTTCTCCTGCGGTGTATATAGTAGTATATAGCAGTGTATACGGATACTGGAAGCCTGTGCTAGCATTTCTCCTGCGGTGTATATAGTAGTATATAGCAGTGTATACGGATACTGGAAGCCTGTGCTAGCATTTCTCCTGCGGTGTATATAGTAGTATATAGCAGTGTATACCGATACTGGAAGCCTGTGCTAGCATTTCTCCTGCGGTGTATATAGTAGTATATAGCAGTGTATACGGATACTGGAAGCCTGTGCTAGCATTTCTCCTGCGGTGTATATAGTAGTATATAGCAGTGTATACCGATACTGGAAGCCTGTGCTAGCATTTCTCCTGCGGTGTATATAGTAGTATATAGCAGTGTATACAGATACTGGAGGCCTGTGCTAGCATTTCTCCTGCGATGTATATAGTAGTATATAGCAGTGTATACGGATACTGGAAGCCTGTGCTAGCATTTCTCCTGCGGTGTATATAGTAGTATATAGCAGTGTATACGGATACTGGAAGCCTGTGCTAGCATTTCTCCTGCGGTGTATATAGTAGTATATAGCAGTGTATACGGATACTGGAAGCCTGTGCTAGCATTTCTCCTGCGGTGTATATAGTAGTATATAGCAGTGTATACGGATACTGGAAGCCTGTGCTAGCATTTCTCCTGCAGTGTACATAGTAGTATATAGCAGTGTATACGGATACTGGAGGCCTGTGCTAGCATTTCTCCTGTGGTGTATATAGTAGTATATAGCAGTGTATACGGATACTGGAAGCCTGTGCTAGCATTTCTCCTGCGGTGTATATAGTAGTATATAGCAGTGTATACGGATACTGGAAGCCTGTGCTACCATTTCTTCGGTGTATATAGTAGTATATAGCAGTGTATATGGATACTGGAAGCCTGTGCTAGCATTTCTCCTGCGGTGTATATAGCAGTATATAGCAGTGTATACGGATACTGGAAGCCTGTGCTAGCATTTCTCCTGCGGTGTATATAGTAGTATATAGCAGTGTATACAGATACTGGAAGCCTGTTCTAGCATTTCTTCTGTGGTGTATATAGTAGTATATAGCAGTGTATACAGATACTGGAAGCCTGTTCTAGCATTTCTTCTGTGGTGTATATAGTAGTATATAGCAGTGTATACAGATACTGGAAGCCTGTTCTAGCATTGCTCCTGCGGTGTATATAGTAGTATATAGCAGTGTATACAGATACTGGAAGCCTGTTCTAGCATTTCTTCTGTGGTGTATATAGTAGTATATAGCAGCGTATACAGATACTGGAAGCCTGTTCTAGCATTTCTCCTGCGGTGTATATAGTAGTATATAGCAGTGTATACGGATACTGGAAGCCTGTGCTAGCATTTCTCCTGCGGTGTATATAGTAGTATATAGTAGTATATAGAGAAGAGGGTTGCACTGACAATCCAACACAATGGGCAGCACATTGAACACATTTTATAAGTGGTCAGAAACTTGTAAATAACTCATGAAAGAATAAAGTTACGTTAAAACCAAGAACATCATTGTTTTTCTTGTGAAATTCCCAATAAGTTTGATGTGTCACATGACCCTCTTCCTATTGAAAAAACAAAAGTTGGATTCAAAATGGCCGACTTCAAAATGGCCGCCATGGTCACCACCCATCTTGAAAAGTTTCCCCCCTCACACATACTAATGTGCCACAAACAGGAAGTTAATATCACCAACCATTCCCATTTTATTTAGATGTATCCATATAAATGGCGCACCCTGTAGTTGGAGGGACCTTTGTATGTAATTATTCTTATTAGTGACGGCCGGAGCGGAGCTCTGCATGTCAAACAGAGCGGCACATTAGGTTGGAACTGTAATTCTCTAATGGTTATCGGATCACATAGCTGGCCGACGCTGGGACCCCTGCGATCTCCGTGCAGCACCCGCATTCTATGAGTTTTCCGAGACTGGAGACGTGACGTCACGGCACACCCCCTCCATGAATGGAGGGGGCGTGGTGTGACGTCACAAGGGGGTGTGGCGGTATATCACATCTCCAGTCCTGGAAACACAGAGATCTCCCGGATCTCACAGATCTCGTCTTCAGTGTTCCCCTTTGCAATGAGGTTATCGTGACCACTAGAGTTTAGGAAGCCGAGCCCCCAAACCCAGATCCGATAACGACTTCGGGTGGTTCGCAGCTCACCGAACTTTCGAACATTGCCAGGTTCAGTTCGTGTGAACCTGTTGTGGTAACTGCCTTGGGCTGAAGTGAAGCTGGGGTGTTGCTTCGGTATATGAGGGGTTAATTTAACCCCTGTCACTCGTGACGCCAGGGTGAGGGTTAATACGCTGAGGTAAATCTTCCGCCTATCGCCACCCTTCCCAGAAACGATAGGTGCGTGCTTAAATCAATGAATAAACTCTACTGAAGTACTTGTGGTACATCCAATTAACAGCAACAGTCTCAGTAATACAGTCTCTATACAGCTCAGCAATGATTGACAGATGCTGCGGACCATTGACTTATCCAAAGGATTATTAGATGAGATGCAGAGATCCGTCCGGATTTAGGGGTCTATTTAGGTCCGGTGATCTTGCTGAGTTAACAGGGATTGAGGTAACTCACAGTTCTGTAACATGGCCATTACTGCACGGCTTGGGCCTAGTCACTGCTGAAGACAGCTGCGCAGATCCTCCTTCATCAGCAGCCCACGAGGAAAAAGAGAGAGTAATGGCCGCCACTCCCTTATATGGGCAGGGGTAGGGCCATTTTGGATTAGTCCATGTCAGCTGTCACTCACCGTTACAATGCATGGTGGGCGATCACCTGACTTCCTCCAAAGGTCCTTGAACCAGAAAACCATAGAGTTTTGGAACACATCACTTGACCCGCAGGTCCTGCGACACTACAGCAAGGTAAGTACACTTTATTTACATATTTACACATTGAAGTTGAATAATTTTAACTATTTAAGGGGTGACAAGGGGTTAACTATTGATGAGGACCCCACCGGTACCTAGGGACTCTGACTTTGGGGACCTCACCACAAGGTAACTGTACCAGGACACCACACTGTTAATGTCAGGACTGAGCTGTACACACAGCTGACAGCTGAAAGTACAGCTCAGTCCAGCAAGGAAGGAGTTGATTAGCACTGCTGAGCTTTGCTATGTAACTTGGGGGGGTGTATACATTATACAGCCATCTACATGGCTGTGTAATGTATACTGTGATACTTACTCTCTCGTCACTGATGATTACTTAAACAGCTCAACTCAACATTGCTAGCGGTCGGACTTGGCCAGTCAGCTGCATTGTTCACCTCCGTCCTAGATCTGACCGCAGCAGCCGTCACTTCATGCCGGAATTCGGATAAACATTTAGACAGGATTGATTTCTATTCAATTGCCAGTTGAAATTATTCCATTCAGTCATTTGTATTATAGCAGCGGCGGCTGCCCCCGTGCTGCTTATGCTGCTCCTTTACAGGGCTGTCAGGCCATACATTAAAGGGGTACTCCACTAAAAACCAAAGGATAGGGTAGAAGATGTTATATCGCGGGGGTTCCGCTGCTGGGGACCCCTACGATCACCGCTGCAGCACCCCTGTCATTCGGTGCATGAAGTAAACTCCGCTTTGTGCCCGATAACTGGCGATGCCAGTCGCCACGCCCCCTCCATTCACTTCTATGTCTGGAGCCCCCTCCCATAGTAGACATGAATGAAGGGGGCGTGGAGTGATGTCACGAACACGGAATCTGCAAGCTTCCATGTTCCGGACACCGCTGCTGCCGGCCCGGAGAACACAGGGGTCCCACCACTGGGGTTCCGCCTTTGGATAGGGGATAAGA
Source organism: Hyla sarda (assembly GCF_029499605.1). NCBI lineage: Eukaryota > Metazoa > Chordata > Amphibia > Anura > Hylidae > Hyla > Hyla sarda. Next base: position 439,140,875 of record NC_079191.1, on the reverse strand, counting down.
TGTTTACAGCAGAGTACCCCTTTAAAGAGTGCAGTGCTCTGAATACGCCCCCCAGTGATTGTCAGGTGTCATGTTAATCTTGCAGAACACCGTTCCATGGTTGCAGACGGCACCCTCTGCCAACGTGCGCTCCAGGCCGGCGCCTACCTGGCCTAGAGGTGGCGCCGGCCCTGACTGTATAAAATAGCCCCCATTTGGCCTCGGTCTGAAGATTTCTCACAATGTTCATTATTACTTTTATTATACAGATATGAGTAAAGGCTGTTTTGGTGTTAACCATGGGGACGATTCCTCTGCAGGACCGAGAAGAATGACTCGTGACAAGTTTACGCTGCAATATTGCTGAAACAATGTAACTTGTGTTGTATCCTTCTCCTGGGGCTCCATGAATGGAGAAATGTGCGGACTAAACAAGACCTTTGTCCTGTGGGGGGGAGGGGGCAAGGCACTAAAACAGCCGTTCCATAAACCTGAGAGATCAATGCTCCAGCACAGAGTGCGCAACACATAGTCTGCTCCATCACTCATCATCTTCTTGGCACCGGGTCCATCGCCTTAATCAATGGACTGTCTCCGAGTGAACTTCACCTCCTTTACGGCCTTTTTTTACACACACACACACACACATCTATCATCTATACCAGTGTTTCCCAATCAGGGTGCCTCCAGCTGTTGCAAAACTACAACTCCCAGCATGCCCGGACAGCCAACGGCTGTCCGGGCATGCTGGGAGTTGTAGTTTTGCAACAGCTGAAGGCACTCTGGTTGGGAAACACTGATCTATACCCCCAATATACCGCACACAGAAGCCTCCGATCATGGATGAGAACCCTATTAAAGGGGTACTACACTGGAAAACATTTTTCTTTAAATCAACTGGTGCCAGAAAGTTAAACAGATTTGTAAATTACTTCCATTTAATAATCTTAATCCTTCCAGTACTTATCAGCTGCTGCATACTACAGAGGAAGTTCTTTTCTTTTTGAATTTCCTTTCTGTCTGACCACAGTGCTCCCTGCTGACACCTCTGTCCATTTTAGGAACTGTCCAGAGTAGGAGTAAATCCCCATATAAAAATCTATCCTGCTCTGGACAGTTCCTAAAATGGACAGAGGTGTCAGCAGAGAGCACTGTGGTCAGACAGAAAGGAAATTCAAAAAGAAAATAATTTCCTGTGGAGCATACAGCAGCTGATAAGTGCTGGAAGGATTAAGATTTTTAAATAGAGATAATTTACAAATCTGTTTAACTTTTTGGCACCAGTTGATTTAAAAAAAAATTTTTTTCCAGTGGAGTTCCCCTTTAAGGAAAGAGGACGTTAAGACTGATGATACAATTTCATACGTTCAGCATTGTTCCTTATGTAGAGGCTGCGTAGATGGCGACGTACCTACCTCAGTACAACGTCTATAGGGCACATGGCTAGAGGAGGATGACCGGCATCCATTTCTTTACCCGCTTCCCATTCGCTGCTCAATTTCACATATAGTGTAGATTTGCTTTGTCTCATTTTGGGGAAAAAATTTGAAAAGTTTCTTTCCAAGTGTATTCCAAACAGTGTAAATACAGCTGTTACAACACTACAACTCCCAGCATGCAGTTTTGCAAAAGCTATAGGCACACTGTTGGAAAACAATGACTTCCTTCCCTATCCTCAAAGTCAACTTAAAGGGGTATTCCAGGCCAAAACATTTTTTATATATCTCAACTGGCTCCGGAAAGTTAAACAGATTTGTAAATTACTTCTATTAAAAAATCTTAATCCTTCCAATAGTTATTAGCTTCTGAAGTTGAGTTGTTGTTTTCTGTCTAACTGTTCTCTGATGACTCACGTCCCTGGGATATTCTCCCATCATGCACAGCTCCCAGGACGTGACATCATCATTGAGCAGTTAGACAGAAAACTTCAGAAGCTAATAACTATTGGAAGGATTAAGAATTTTTAATAGAAGTAATTTACAAATCTGTTTAACTTTCCGGAGCCAGTTAACATATATATATATATATATATAAAAAAAAAGGTTTTGCCTGGAATACCCCTTTAAGGGGTGGTTCAGGAGTAGAGATAGATGGGCTGGGGACTGCACAGTTTTCTGATGTATTTTACTCATTATAGTTATATACTTGTATATAGGAGCAGTATTATTGTTGTTATATTCTTGTATATAGGAGGCAGTATTATAGTAGTTATATTCTTGTATATAGGGGACAGTATTATAGTAGTTATATTCTTGTATATAGGAGCAGTATTATAGTAGTTATATTCTTGTATATAGGAGCAGTATTATAGTAGATATATTCTTGTATATAGGAGCAGCATTATAGTAGTTATATTCTTGTATATTAGAGCAGTATTATAGTAGTTATATTCTTGTATATAGGAGCAGTATTATAGTAGTTATATTCTTGTATATAGGGGCAGTATTATAGTAGTTATATTCTTGTATATAGGAGCAGTATTATAGTAGATATATTCTTGTATATAGGAGCAGTATTATAGTAGTTATATTCTTGTATATAGGGGCAGTATTATAGTAGTTATATTCTTGTATATAGGAGCAGTATTATAGTAGTTATAGTCTTGTATATAGGGGCAGTATTATAGTAGTTATATTCTTGTATATAGGAGCAGTATTAGAGTAGTTATATTCTTGTATATAGGAGCAGTATTATAATAGTTATATTCTTGTATATAGGAGCAGTATTATAGTAGTTATATTCTTATATATAGGAGTAGGATCATAGCAGTTATATTCTTGTATATAGGAGCAGTATTATAGTAGTTATATTCTTGTATATAGGGGCAGTATTATAGTAGTTATATTCTTGTATATAGGAGCAGTATTATAGTATTTATATTCTTGTATATAGGAGCAGTATTATAGCAGTTATATTCTTGTATATAGGAGCAGTATTATAGTAGTTATATTCTTGTACATAGGAGCAGTGTTATAGTAGTTATATTCTTGTATATAGGAGCAGTATTATAGAAGTTATATTCTTGTATATAGGAGCAGTATTATAGTATTATATTCTTGTATATAGGAGCAGTATTATAGTAGTTATATTCTTGTGTATTGGGAGCAGTATTATAGTAGTTATATTCTTGTATATAGGAGCAGTATTATAGTAGTTATATTCTTGTATATAGGAGGCAGTATTATAGTAGATATATTCTTGTATATAGGAGCAGTATTATAGTAGTTATATTCTTGTATATAGGAGCAGTATTATAGTAGATATATTCTTGTATATAGGAGACAGTATTATAGTAGTTATATTCTTGTATATAGGAGGCAGTATTATAGTAGATATATTCTTGTATATAGGAGGAGTATTATAGTAGTTATATTCTTGTATATAGGAGCAGTATTATAGTAGATATATTCTTGTATATTGGAGGCAGTATTATAGTAGTTATATTCTTGTATATAGGAGCAGTATTATAGTAGATATATTCTTGTATATAGGAGGCAGTATTATAGTAGTTATATTCTTGTATATAGGAGCAGTATTATAGCAGTTATTTTCTTGTATATAGGAGCAGTATTATAGTAGTTATATTCTTGTACATAGGAGCAGTGTTATAGTAGTTATATTCTTGGACATAGGAGCAGTGTTATAGTAGTTATATTCTTGTATATAGGAGGCAGTATTATAGTAGTTATATTCTTGTATATAGGAGCAGTATTATAGTATTTATATTCTTGTATATAGGAGCAGTATTATAGCAGTTATATTCTTGTATATAGGAGCAGTATTATAGTAGTTATATTCTTGTACATAGGAGCAGTGTTATAGTAGTTATATTCTTGTATATAGGAGCAGTATTATAGCAGTTATATTCTTGTATATAGGAGCAGTATTATAGAAGTTATATTCTTGTATATAGGAGCAGTATTATAGTAGTTATATTCTTGTATATAGGAGCAGTATTATAGTAGTTATATTCTTGTGTATTGGGAGCAGTATTATAGTAGTAATATTCTTGTATATAGGAGCAGTATTATAGTAGATATATTCTTGTATATAGGAGCAGTATTATAGTAGTTATATTCTTGTATATAGGGGGCAGTATTATAGTAGTTATATTCTTGTATATAGGAGAAGTATTATAGTAGTTATATCCTTGTATATAGGAGCAGTATTATAGTAGTTATATTCTTGTATATAGGAGCAGTATGATAGTAGTTATATTCTTGTATATAGGAGCAGTATTATAGTAGTTATATTCTTGTGTATAGGAGACAGTATTATAGTAGTTATATTCTTGTATATAGGAGGCAGTATTATAGTAGTTATATTCTTGTGTATTGGGAGCAGTATTATAGTAGTTATATTCTTGTATATAGGAGCAGTATTATAGTAGTTATATTCTTGTATATTGGAGCAGTATTATAGTAGTTATATTCTTGTATATAGGAGCAGTATTATAGTAGTTATATTCTTGTATATAGGAGGCAGTATTATAGTAGTTATATTCTTGTATATAGGAGTAGTGTTGAGCGGCATAGGCCATATTCGAATTCCCGAATATTCGCGAATATATGGGCGAATATTCGTCATATTCGCGAATATTCGCATATTCGTAATATTCTCGTTTTATTTTCGCATATGCGAATATTAACGTGTGCGAAAATTAACATATACGGAAATTTGCATATGCAAAATTTGCATAAGCGAAAATTCGCACATGCGAAAATTAGCATATGCACATTTTCGCATATGCGAAAATTCGCACGCCAGTCTCACACAGTAGTATTAGAGTCTTCTTACACCACATAAGCTGGAAGCAGAGAGGGATGATCACTGTGATGTGTACTGTAAAAAAAAAATAAAAATAAAAAAATAAATGAATATTCGTATTTACGAATATATAGCGCTATATTCGCGAATATTCGCGAATTCGCGAATATGCGATATTCGCGAATAAAATTCGAATTGCGAATATTCGCGAGCAACACTATATAGGAGCAGTATTATAGTAGTTATAAGGCACAATAGAGGAAAAGTTGGGGTGGTACCTCTGACATGACACCATAAATCCAGCTAAAGCTCAAAAATATACCGGGAGCAGAGTAAATGATTGAACAGGAAAAAAGTAGGTGGTGCACAATGCCAGGAGTTTTAGTATGAAACAATCAAAAAATAATAATAATATAAAAACGGCATAAATGGCGCTCACCTATTAAAATGCATCATCTTTATTTAAATTCATTTAAAAACAGCTGCGATCCGGCAGGATAGAAGGAATAAAATGCCACAGCCGTAGCCGGGTGTATAAAAATGGCAATGGTGCCGTTTCGCGGTCTCCCCGCTTTTCTTGTCTTTAGAGGCCGGAGTACGCGGGAAGACCGCGAAACGGCTCTGTTGCCTTACATACACCCGGCCACGGCTGTGGCGTTTTTTCATTATATTCTTGTACATTACATATTATAGCAGTTATACTCTCCTTCTTTTTATTTTTTTTCTCGAAAAAGCTTTTTTCAGGCTAAAAAGATGATCAAATCCTTGTTCCTTCCTGAGGCATGATGGGAAGGACATTTTATTAAGATATTCAGCACAATGTATTTTATGAAATGTCTTTACCATTTAACGTCGCGATGATGACTGCATTATTCATGCCAACACCAATCGGTATTGCTCTTTAAAACAAGTCAGTAATTGGTGTCAAAAGACATAAAAAAGGAAGAAAATGAAATAACTATAAGGTTACGTGGAGGTTATTAGTAAGAGCGGAATAAGAATGGAGTCTGGGGAAGAAGATCCTATAAGCTTCTTACAATGTGCGCAGACCCCGCAATCCGCAGTCACTATCTCCTCTATAAATCGCTTTAAGCAGGTCGGTCGCCTTCGCATTCCCGAATCCTTTCTACATTGCAGATTGAATGTCGTTTTCAGTGACAGCCCAGCCCCGGAAATTCTCATTTACATTACAATACAATCAATTTGCATTCTTACAAAACTATTATGCTAATTTCCCGCAGCACAAAAATATAACAAGTCGGTCGGACTATGACATAAAGACACAAAATGATTGTATGCTATTGTAACAGAACTGAACAATATTTGATTCGTCTCTGTTGCGGATGGAAATGTAGAAATGTTATTTTGTAATTTTTTTTTAATTTATTTTTTTTATTTTTTACTGTAGATCATCATCCTGTTGGGCCTTTTATTTGTTTCTGTCATGCTGTAACACAATAGTATACATGATTATTTAATAGGAAAAGAAATTATATATATATATATTAGAGGTGAGCGAACTTACAGTAAATTCGATTCGTCACAAACTTCTCGGCTCGGCAGTTGATGACTTATCCTGCATGAATGAGTTCAGCTTTCAGGTGGTCCGGTGGGCTGGAAAAGGTGGATACAGTCCTAGGGAAGAGTCTTCTAGGACTGTATCCACCTTTTCCAGCCCACGGGAGCACCTGAAAGCTGAACTAATTTATGCAGGAAAAGACATCAACTGCCGAGCCGAGAAGTTCATGACGAATCGAATTTACTGTTAGTTCGCTCATCTCTGACACCCAAATCTGACGCGTTTCGCACGCTCAGGTGCTTAGTCGTAGATCTACGACTAGGCACCTGAGCGTGCGAAACGCGTCAGATTTTGTCCTGCCTATAGCATTTGAATAAAGCCATCTACAAGTTTTACCTGCAACTCCGTGAGTGCCGGACATCTTCTTTTGTGGTTTCTACTGAGCCGGGAGCGGTACCGGTGTCCGTAGCACGAGGACGTGCAGTAGACGTAGGAGTGGTGAGCGGCTTTACCTTGTTTGTATATGTATATATATATATATATATATATATATATATATATATATATATACAACAGAATAATTTTACAGTATGTAATTAACAAAGAAAGTATAAATAAAAAAATATATAGATAGATAGATATGTAAATAAAATAAAAATTTATAAAAAAAAAAAATTATATATATATATACACACACACACACACACACACAGTGGTCCCTCAACATACGATGGTAATCCGTTCCAAACGGACCATCGTTTGTTGAAACCATCGTATGTTGAGGGATCCGTGCAATGTAAAGTATAGGACAGTGGTCTACAACCTGCGGACCTCCAGATGTTGCAAAACTTCTGGAGGTCCGCAGGTTGAAGACCACTGTTAGAGGAAGTTGTACTCACCTGTCCCCACCGCTCCGGACCGTCACCGCTCGTCACCGCTGCCCTGGATGTCGCCTTCCATCGCTGTCGCCGCGTCCCCGAGGTGTCCCCGACACTCCAGCAAGGCCTCTGCTTCCCCGGCATCCTTGCTCTCCGTCGCCGCCATCACGTCGCTACGCACGCCGCTCCTATTGGATGACGGGACGGCGTGTGCAGTGAAGTGATGAGGATGATGGAGAGCGCCGACGATGCAGGGGATCCCGAAGAGGACGCACCGGAGCCCCGAGGACAGGTAAGTGATCGTCAGCGGACCACACGGGGCACCGTAAACAGCTATCCGGGGGCGGCTGAAGCAGTCTGCGCTGGAGGATAGCCGTTTATGCGATGGCCCCGACATACAAAAGCATCGTATGTTGATGCTGCCTTCACCATGTGATGGCCTCTGAGAGTGATCGTATGCTGAAATTATCGTATGTCGGGGCCATCGTAGGTCGAGGGGTCACTGTATATATACAAACACTACCTATTTTACCTATTAGTTTCCACCTATATATAGTTTTTAATCATGACACTGTCGGAACAGAAACAGACATCCTATTGTGCGTTTATACACAAGTGAAAGCATACATCTCCCAGTGATATATAGGTCACATAATCGGGCATGTTTTTTTGTGTTTGTCCCTACCCCAACTCCCATTCATGTGACTTATATGTCACTAGGGGGCGTATCCTTCTACTGGCTGTCTTGTTTGCACACCATTTCACTCTGGTATATACTGTATGAACGATAGGATGTCTGGACTGACAGTGCCATGATGAAGAACTGTACATAGTTCAAAACACGTTGGACTTTCCATAAGTTTGTTTATTCGAAAAGAATACAAAAGTCATTAGGATCGGTTGACTTTAGCTTAAAGTGGTACTCCGCTGCTAGACATCTTATCCCCTATTCTTTGGATAGGGGATAAGATGTCTGATTGCGGGGGTCCCGCCACTGGGGACCCACCTGTTTCTTGTCAGGAAGCGCTGGAGGGTCTGGGTCGCGACCACGGGAACGGAAGTCCGTGATGTCATGACTCCGCCCCCGTGTGACGTCACGCCCCGTCCCCTCAATGCAAGTCTATGGGAGGGGGCGTGACGGCCGTGATGTCATTAGTTGTGATCCCTCAATGCAAGTCTATGGGAGGGGGCGTGACGGACGTCACGCCCCCTCCCATAGACTTGCATTGAGGGGACAGGGCGTGACGTCACATAGGGCGGAGTCATGACGTCACAGACTTTCCGTTCCCATGGTCGTGACCCAGACCCTCCAGCGCTTCACGATAAGAAACTGGTGGGTGCCGCATGCTTTATTGCGGGGGTCCCCAGCGGTGGAGTACCCCTTTAAGCTTCATCATTGATGTTTGGGGTGGTGGAAAAATAACATCTTGCCATGATCGTCAGAAAATTAAAGGGTACTCCGATATCAGAGGTACTCCGATATATGTAGGAGGGTTATGTAGGCTTGGCCATAAATCTTGTCTCACCGGCTGGAATTTCTTCCTTAGTACTTTATCCAGTGTGGTGGATCCATTTTGAAATGTCCTTTTAAGATGGCCGCCTCTGTTAGCTTCCTCTAGCTGTCATCCTTGGAGACCTTCGTCCGTTTCCTCCGTTCCTCCCTCTGTTCGTGTCTATCCTGATTTTCTCTGGAACAACTTATGCTCAAATGATGGGTGTGTCCATCATGATTGGAGGTGTGTCCTTTGTAAATGTGGGCGTGTTTATCCTAAGTGATCCTGTGTCTACTATCCATAAATATACAAATATGGTTTATTAAAAGTATATATATCTCCTCCTAGTGGGTTGGCTGAATATATACAGTGGTCCCTCAACATACGATGGTAATTCGTTCCAAACGACCCATCGTTTGTCGAATCCATCGTATGTTGAGGGATCCGTGCAATGTAAAGTATAGGAAGCTGTACTCACCAGTCCCCGCCGCTCCGGACCAGGTCCTCACCGCTCCCGATGCTGTCCAAGGGGCTCCCGATGCTGTCCCGCTGCTCCGGCATCTTCTTCGGGATCCTCCGGCTTCTTCCGCATCTTCTGCAGGGTCCGGGCCTCACTTTCTGGTGATGTTATTACGTTGCCGTGACGGCGTGCGTAGTGACGTAATAACGACACCGGAAAGCGAGGCCCGGACCCTGGAGAATATACAGAAGACGCCGGAGGATCGCGAAGTGGACCCGGAGCAGCGGGAATAGGTAAGTGAACCTGTCCGGGATGCTTAAACTGCTATCTGACAGCAGCTGAAGCATTTTGCGCTGTTGGATAGCAGTTAATGCGATGGCCCCGACATATAAAAGCATCGTATGTCGATTTGATCATATGTCGGGGCCATCGCATGTCGGGGGGTTACTGTATAAGTAACTTGTGGGTGTATACATAATGTCATGGCTACATTGTTATCTGATTGGCTACTACTAGCTCTACAAATATGGTACGTCTCTGAAGTCTCCACGTGACTATTCTCCTGCTACATATATACTGGAATAGTATATAATGGCCCTCATTTACTATCACCAAACCGACAGCATTTGTCGGGTTTATTTTGTCGCACATTGTTTAGGCCATGGCGCAGACAATGTGCGACGTGTTGCGACACTAATTCCCGAACCCCCCGACTTGCTGAACAGCCGAAAAAGGGGCGTTTCCCGACCAAAACCTTACTTTCACACAGATCTACCAATTTTCCCAACCACATTACTCGGGTTTTTTTTTTTTTTCCGACAGCCGCAAGCTGTTGTAAAAAACATGTTCACGTTTGTACAAAGTAGTTTTTTATGTTAAGATATATATATATATATATGCCCCCAGCAGCGCATGTATATACAGTATATATGCCCCCACACAGTGCAAACATATGCCCCCAGCAGCGCATGTATATACAATATATATGCCCCCCGCACAGCGCAAACATAAGCTCCCGGCGCATCTATATACATATGCCCCCAGCAGCGCATGTATATACAATATATATGCCCCCCACACAGTGCAAACATATGCCCCCAGCAGCGCATGTATATACAATATATATGCCCCCCACACAGTGCAAACATATGCCCCCAGCAGCGCATGTATATACAATATATATGCCCCCCACACAGTGCAAACATATGCCCCCAGCAGCACATGTATATGTATATATATATATATATATATATATATATATATATATATGCCCTCCGCACAGCGCAAACATAAGCTCCCGGCGCATCTATATACATATGCCTCAAGCGCTATCATTGACAAGCATTTTATTAGCAGAGCATCTCTCCGGGAAGCCGCTGCCTGATGCTCTGCTAATGCTCCGCTTGTGAGTGATAGCGCTTCAGAGGCATATGTGTATAGAAGTGAAGCGGGGAGCAGACATATAAGCGTTATCTGGTCCCCACTTCGCTTCTATACACAGTCCTCCTGAGTACAACCAACACAGCTGCCCCATCGCCTCCCCCCATCCCCGGTGTTATCATTACCTGTTCCCGAGGTCCGCGATGGGGCAGCTGTGTTGGTTGTACTCAGGAGGACTGTGTATAGAAGCGAAGTGGAGACCAGATAACGCTTATATGTCTGCTCCCCGCTTCACTTCTATACACATATGTCTCTGAAGCGCTATCACTCACAAGCGGAGCATTAGCAGAGCATCGGGCAGCGGCTTCCCGGAGAGATGCTCTGCTAATAAAATGCTTGTCAATGATAGCGCTTGAGGCATATGTATATAGATGCGCCGGGAGCTTATGTTTGCATTGTGCGGGGGGCATATATATATATATATATATACATGCGCTGCTGGGGGCATATGTTTGCACTGTGTGGGGGGCATATATATTGTATATACATGCGCTGCTGGGGGCATATGTTTGTGCTGTGCGGCGGGTATATATACATGCGCTGCTGGGGGCAAATGTTTGCACTTTGTGGGGGGCATATATATTGTATATACATGCGCTGCTGGGGGCATATGATTGCGCTGTGCCGGGGACATATATACATGGGCTGCTGGGGGTATATGTTTGTGCTGTGCGGGGGGCATACATACATGCGCTGCTGGGGGCAAATGTTTGCACTTTGTGGGGGGCATATATATTGTATATACATGCGCTGCTGGGGGCATATGAATGCGCTGTGCCGGGGACATATATACATGGGCTGCTGGGGGTATATGTTTGTGCTGTGCGGGGGGCATATATACATGCGCTGCTGGGGGTATATGTTTGTGCTGTGCGGGGGCATACATACATGCGCTGCTGGGGGCATATGATTGCGCTGTGCGGGGGGCATATATACATGCGCTGCTGGGGGTATATGTTTGTGCTGTGCGGGGGGCATATATACATGCGCTGCTGGGGGCATATGATTGCGCTGTGCGGGGGGCATATATACAATTTACTGTGCAACACAATTTCTAATCCGTGCGACACATTAGTAAATCAGGGAGAAAAATACAGGGAGTAAATGAAGAAACACTCTTAGTAGATGAGGGCCAATGTGTCATGTTCTCCATCTATACTGTAGACATGATGGGGGGAGATTTATCAAAACATTCATCAAAAAAGTTGTCCAGTTGCCCATAGCAACCAATCAGATCGCCTCTTTTATTTTTCACAAGGCCTCTGCAAAATGAAAGTAGCGATCTGATTGGTTGCTATGGGCAACCAGGCAACTCTTCCTTTGCACAGGTTTGATAAATCTCCCCCGATATCCTTTGACACCTGGTGTGCATATGGTATGTACTTAATGACCTTCGTTATTATGTGATATTGAAAAATGACATCTCATAATATTTTACAGTTCTTGCTTGAAATATCCCTGACAGGAAGTTGTGTTGTCCTTTCATTGTCAGTGGGGTGTTGTCTTAGCAGTTCACCAGCTCCTTACTCTCTCCTGACAGAAAGTTGCGCAGTCCTGTCATTGTCAGGGGGGTTTTGTCTTTGCAGCTCCTCCCTCTCTTCTGACAAAGAGTTGTGTAGACCTCTCTGTTGTCTCTGAAGCATTCCAGCTCCTCTTTCTCTTCTGACATGAAGTTAGGGGGGTCTTCTCTAGTGATGAGCGGCATAGGCCATATGCGAATTTGCGATATTTCGCGAATATATGGACGAATATTCGTGATATATTCGCGAAATTCGCATATTCATTATATTCGTTTTTTTATGCGCGTATGCAAAAATTTATGCGCATATGCGCATATTCACGAAAATTGAGCCCTCTATTCTTTATAGGGAACTAATGGGCTAGTGCATTAACTCTGTGATTTTTTTGCCCATTGAAACCAATAGGCCCATTGTGGTCTATGGGGATCTCACGGTATGTAAAACTGTAAGATAAGCAGGAGGGTCTCGGCAATACAGTGTATGGAAGACCCGTGTGGTGGTTCAAGTCCCAGGGTGGGACGGAGTGTTACAGTGTTACAGTGTTGTGGTTAAACTTTACTTTCCTGGAAAAGCTGCACAGTTGCCCATAGCAACCAATCAGATTGCTTCTTTCATTTTTCAAAGGTCTTGTTAAAAATGAAAGAAGCAATCTGATTGGTTGCTATGGGCAACTGCACCACTCTTCCTCTACACTGGTTTTGATGAATCTTCCCCTATGTTCCTTAAGCTCCCATTCATTCATTCATACCCACACATTACATCCAGTTTCAATTAACCCCAATACCCATATTTGGTACCCCATTATCCTAGTTCCCATGGTTCAAACACTCTGTTAATTGCCAATTGACGTAGTTCCCACCGTTCAAAGGCTTTCTTAATTACCAATTGACCTACATTTGTCAATCACGGGTAAAAATGTTAAACCACAACACTGTAACACTCCATCCCACCCTGGGACTCGAACCACCGCACGGGTCTCCCATACACTGTACTGCTGAGTCCCTCCTGCTTATCTTACAGCTTCACATACTGTGAGAGCCCCATGGACCACAATGGGCCTATTGGGTTCAATGGGCAAAAAATCACAGAGTTAATGCACTAGCCCATTAGTTCCCTATGCCATTAAAGAAGGGAGGGCTCAATATTCGCGAATATGCCCATATGCGAAGAGCAGAGAGGGATGATTACTGTGATGTGTACTGTGAAAAAAAAAAAGGAAATATTCGTAATTGCGAATATATAGTGCGATATTCGCAATATTTGCGAATTTCAAATATTTGCGAGCAACACTAGTCTTCTCATTGTCAGTGTGGTGTTGTCTTAGCAGCCTCTTGGTTCCCCCCTCATCCTATCACTCTCTGTGGTCTCAGGTGTGGCTGGATCTTGTCTCTGAGTGTGGTTATAACATGCTGCCCAGAGCTAACCGATGCCACAGCCAGAGGAGCAGACATGAAATGAATACAGAGGCTGCAATCTTACTGAGTGTGCAATAGTCTGCTGGGAAATGAGATGGCTCTGGGCAGGGAACTGGCAGGAGTACTGTGGGAAGGGAGATGTCAGAGCTGTGATGAAGACCAAAGGGGAAGCAATGCATTCTGGGAATTGTGGTACTGATCAATTATTCAACCAGGAAGTAGAGTGATTGATAGGAAAAAAAACACAGACACACAAAGCCAATAGATTTTGGTGGTTTCAGAACTGGGGCAGACAGGTAAGCAATGCTATATGCTTCTGCCGCATTTTTGTTGTAATTTTTTTTTTCCTGATATTGGAGTGCCCCTTTAAATCCAAATTAGTTGAACAATTGTTAGAAAATTACAGTTTTGTGGCTCCTTTTGCTGACACGTTTCAGTTTAACACAGTGGACTTAAGCTGTGCCCCTCCAGATATTGCAACACTTCAACTCCCAGCATGCTCGGACAACCAAACACTTGTCTGCTTCCTCCGGAGGATCCACACCAATCAGGAAAGGTAAATCAAGGCTTCCCTTTTGCAAAACTTCAACTCCCAGCATGCCCGGACAGCCAAACACTTGTCTGAATCCTCCAGAGGATCCACACCGATCAGGAAAGGTAAATCAAGGCTTTCCTTTTGAAAAACTTCAACTTCCAGCATGCCCGGACAGCCAAATACTTGTCTGCCTCCTCCAGAGGATCCAAACCGATCAGGAAAAGTAAATCAAGGCTTTCCTTTTGCAAAACTTTAACTCCCAGCCTGCCGGACAGCCAAACATTTGTCTGCTTCCTCCAGAGGATCCACAACGATCAGGAAAGGTAAATCAAGGCTTGCCTTTTGCAAAACTTCAACTCCCAGCATGCCCGGACAGCCAAACACTTGTCTGAATCCTCCAGAGGATCCACACTGATCAGGAAAGGTAAATCAAGGCTTTCCTTTTGAAAAACTTCAACTTCCAGCATGCCCGGACAGCCAAACACCTGTCTGAATCCTCCAGAGGATCCACACCAATCAGGAAAGGTAAATCAAGGCTTGCCTTTTGCAAAACTTCCACTTCCAGCATGCCCGGCCAGCCAAACACTTGTCTGCTTCCTCCAGAGGATCCACACCGACCAGTAAAGGTAAATCAAGGCTTTCCTTTTGAAAAACTTCCACTTCCAGCATGCCCGGCCAGCCAAACACTTGTCTGCTTCCTCCAGAGGATCCACACCGATCAGGAAAGGTAAATCAAGGCTTCCCTTTTGCAAAACTTCAACTCCCAGCATGCCCGGACAGCCGTTGGCTGTCCGGGCATGCTGGGAATTGAAGTTTTGCAACATCTGGAGGGCCACAGATTGGGACCAACAGCACACCACATGGTCAGGCATGGTACTGCAAGCCAAACGCATCCATGATTTAATTTAACATGTTAGCAGGCAGAACGAACAAGCAAGAGCCCCATAATGTTACACCGCAGTTTGGCGCACTTCGCAAGACAATGCTGTATATGTCTGCAGAACCAGTCGGCAGAAGCGACTCCCACGTACCGCACCTCGGAGACATAATTGTGAATGATAACCTGCCTTTCCAAATAAACCGTAATAAACGCTATTCCAGAAAGAATTGCTTAATTTCCTCTCCCCGCACATAAATAAAAAATTAAAAGCCCGTGGGCAGCTTCTGTGCCGTAACGCCGCGTCAAGGACGCCTCAGATAAAGTGATGAAGTTGCGGAAAATGATTAAACTACGACTTTGTGTCGGTCTCCGAAGGAAGAAGAAGAAGGACGAATCGAACACTTGTGTCAAATGAAACTTAATTAACCATCGAAAGTGTAAGGAAGGATCGTGAAGCCGTCAATCTTCATAGAGTCAGCGAATGGTGACTATCGTCAGCCACGACTATCACATCGCTGCCAGGAAATTGACTAAATAAGACGCAGCTCTGATCTCCGGCGTCTCCAGATTAATTATATTTCTACCGTACGATAAACCGAACAGACGGCGGAGAACATTGTCCAACGCTTCATCTCTTCAAAATGGTTTACATCAATTATACTGAGATACTTTCATTGTAATACCATAACCCACCAGTGGGTGTGCTCATATACTACATGCACATATAGGAGGCAGTAATATAGTAGTTATATTCTTGTATATAGGAGCAGTATTATAGTAATTATAGTCTTGTATATAGGAGCAGTATTATAGTAATTATATTCTTGTATATAAGAACAGTATTATAGTAGTTATATTTTTGTATATAGGAGCAGTATTATAGTAGTTATATTCTTGTATATAGGAGCAGTATTATAGTAGTTATATTCTTGTATATAGGAGGCAGTATTATAGTAGTTATTTTCTTGTATATAGGAGCAGTATTATAGTAGTTATATTCTTGTATATAAGAACAGTATTATAGTAGTTATATTCTTGTATATAGGAGCAGTATTATAGTAGTTATATTCCTGTATATAGGAGCAGTATTATAGTAGTTATATTCTTGTATATAGGAGCAGTATTATAGTAGTTATATTCTTGTATATAAGAACAGTATTATAGTTGTTATATTCTTGTATATAAGAACAGTATTATAGTAGTTTTATTTTTGTATATAGGAGCAGTATTATAGTAGTTATATTCTTGTGTATAGGAGCAGTATTATAGAAGTTATATTCTTGTATGTAGGAGGCAGTATTATAGTAGGTATATTCTTGTATATAGGAGCAGTATTATAGTAGTTATATTCTTGTATATAGGAGCAGTATTATAGTAGTTATATTCTTGTATATAGGAGCAGTATTATAGTAGTTATATTCTTGTATATAGGAGCAGTATTATAGTAGTTATATTCTTGTATATAGGAGGCAGTATTATAGTAGTTATATTCTTGTATATAAGGGCAGTATTATAGTAGTTCTATTCTTGTATATAGGAGCAGTATTATTGTAGTTATATTCTTGTATATAGGGGGCAGTATTAGAGTAGTTATATTCTTGTATATAGGAGAAGTGTTATAGTAGTTATATTCTTGTATATAGGAGCAGTATTATAGTAGTTATATTCTTGTATATAGAAGAAGTATTATAGTAGTTATATTCTTGTATATAGGAGCAGTATTATAGTAGTTATATTCTTGTATATAGAAGCAGTATTATAGTAGTTATATTCTTGTATATAGGAGCAGTATTATAGTAGTTATATTCTTGTATATAGGAGCAGAATTATAGTAGTTATATTCTTGTATATAGGAGGCAATTTTTATTGTGTAAAAAAACAAAAAAAATACAATTAAAATTAATTCTTACAATACAAAACAAAAATAGCAAGCGTTGTACATACAATGACTACACGACTAGAGTATGTATTTAACCCCTTAAGGACCGGGGGGTTTTCCATTTTTGCATTTTCGTTTTTTGCTCCTTGCCTTTAAAAAATCATAACTCTTTCAATTTTGCACCTAAAAATCCATATGATCGCTTATTTTTTGCGCCACCAATTCTACTTTGTAATGACATCAGTCATTTTGCCCAAAAATCTACGGTGAAACGGGAAAAAAAATCATTGTGCGACAAAATTGAAAAAAAAAAACGCTGTTTTGTAACTTTTGGGGGCTTCCGTTTCTACGTAGTACATTTTTCGGTAAAAATTACACCTGATATTTATTCTGTAGGTCCACACGAATAAAATGATATCCTACTTATATAGGTTTGATTTTGTCGGACTTCTGGAAAAAATCACGCAGGAAAATTAATACGTTTAAAATTGTCATCTTCTGACCCCTATAACTTTTCTATTTTTTTCGGATATGGGGCGGTATGAGGGCTCAATTTTTGCGCCGTGATCTGAAGTTTTTAACGGTACCATTTTTGCATTGATAGGACTTATTGATCGCTCTTTATTCATTTTTAAATGATTTAAAAAGTGACCAAAAATGCACTATTTTGGACTTTGGAATTTTTTTGCGCGCACGCCATTGACCGAGCGGTTTAATTAATGATATATTTTTATAATTCGGACATTTCCGCACGCGGTGATACCATATATGTTTATTTTTATTTTTATTTACACTGTATTTTTTTTTTTATTGGAAAAGGGGGGTGATTCAAACTTTTAATAGGGGAGGAGTTAAATGATCTTTATTCACTTTTTTTTCCCACTTTTCTTTTGCAGTGTTATAGGTCCCATAGGGACCTATAACACTGCACACACTGATCATTGTTGTCCCATAGGGACCTATAACACTGCACACACTGATCTCTTATACTGATCATTATTATCCCATAGGGACCTATAACACTGCACACACTGATCTCTTATACTGATCATTGTTATCCCATAGGGACCTATAACACTGCACACACTGATCTTTTACATTGATCACTGGTTTCTCATAGGAAACCAGTGATCAACGATTCTGCCGCATGACTGCTCAGGCCTGGATCTCAGGCACTGAGCAGTCATTCGGCGATCGGACAGCGAGGAGGCAGGAAGGGGCCCTCCCGCTGTCCTGTCAGCTGTTCGGGATGCCGCGATTAGCCGCGGCTATCCCGACCAGCCCGACTGAGCTAGCCGGGAACTTTCACTTTCACTTTTAGCCGCACGGCTCAGCTCTGAGCGCGGGGCTAAAGGGTTAATAGTGTGCGGCGCCGCGATCGGCGCTGCGCGCTATTAGAGGCGGGTCCCGGCTTCACTATGACGCCGGGCCCGCCGTGATATGACGCGGGGTTACTGTGTAACCCCGCGTTATATCAGAAGAGCAGGACCAAGGACGTACCGGTACGTCCTTGGTCCTTAAGGGGTTAATAGAGATGAGCGAATCGAATATGACGAATCCGAATTCGTTATGAATTTCATTAAAAAATTTGATTCCCTTTCACTTTTTTCCCTTTCTTCTCCTCTCTTCTTGGCTTCCTCCTGTTTCCTCCCCTCCCCACTGTGCCCCACCTACCCTTCTTCCCCTACCCCCCCCCCCCCCCTTTTTTAGGTACATTCGGACCTCCTAGGTCAGTTATTACGAGCCTGGCCTCGCTTTATGGACTTTTGGATACATCTTGTTTCAGCTTCGTTACCGATTGTTATGTCAATTGATGTATTTCTTGTATTCCTTGACAGACCATGGAGGGTACCCACTCTCGTTGTTTCTTTATTGTACCTGTTTGTGCAAAAATTTCAATAAAACATTTACTTTGGAAAAAAAAAATTTGATTTGCAACAAATGCGAATATCACCGCGATTCTATCACCCAAATCGCTTAGTTAAACTCCATTTAGTACGGTCCAGGCTCCAGGGCATGTAAAATGGTGGATCCACATGTGAGGACATGGGGCAAGGAACTCTGGGAAGGCGGGAGGGGAAGTAGGCGGGATGACCTCGAATCACATGCAGGATGCAGCCTATCAGCAGCCAGTCACCCCTGTGATGTCACTGCCCTATATAATCGGCAGCCATATTCCAGTTAGTCACTACATCCTTTCACTGCAGAGAGGTAGGACAGCGCTGTGTGTTACACAGAAAAGCTTTTTCCATCAGCGTTTAACCTCCTAGAGGTGGGGCTACATGAGTATGGGTATGTTCACATTTTTGTTTAACAAAAAGCATGTTAAAAATGTATAATGTGAAGAGACCAGTGCCAGTTCATTTCCAAATAGGAAGCCTCCAGCTGTTGTTTAACTACAACTACCATCAACTCCAAAAAAAAAATTGGATTCATTTGAATTTGAATTTTTAGTGATTCGCTTCGGATTTGATGGAGAGGCCAGGCATACTCTGTAGTCTCATATACATGAACATTTGGAAACTTTTCGCTGAGCAGGAGGTAGACGATGTATGTTGACTAAATGTAGTGACATTTTTGCGCATAAATAACAATTTTCAAGCAAAATTACTATTTCTGCTCAACAATGAGAGGCATTTGGAGTAGACCCCTGCGCAGGAATGTTTTTTTTTTTATCCTGTCCAATTCTTCTTGCTATTGCAAACATTTAGTCACAGCTTTTAATAATAGTACCCCCTCTTGCCATTTCAATATTCTCTTGTGCCATGTCTTTACCCCTCGTACCATTTCATTACCCACATGCCATTTCATAACCCCCTGTGCCAATTCATTACCCTCTTGTGCCATGTCTTTACCCCCTTGTACCATTTCATTACCCACGTGCCACTTCATTACCCCCTGTGCCAATTCATCATCCTCTTGTGCCATGTCATTACCCCCTGTGCCAATTCATTACCCTATTGTGCCATTTCATCATCCTCTTGCGCCATGTCATTACCCCCTGTGCCAATTCATCATCCTCTTGCGCCATGTCATTACCCCCTGTGCCAATTCATCATCCTCTTGTGCCATGTCATTACCCCCTGTGCCAATTCATCATCCTCTTGTGCCATGTCATTACCCTCTGTGCCAATTCATTACCCTCTTGTGCCATTTCATCAACCTCTTGTGCCATTTCATTACCCCATGTGCCAATTCATTACCCCCTGTGCCAATTCATCATCCTCTTGTGCCATGTCTTTACCACCCGTGCCATTTAATTACCCCTTGTGCCATTTAATTACCTCCCTCCATGGCATTCCATTACCCCCATGTGCCATTAAATTTTTCTCTTGTGCCATATAATTACCTCCCCCCTGTGCCATTTCATTACCCTCTTGTGCTATGTCCTTATTCCCTTGTGCTTGTGCCATTTCATCACCCTCTTGTGTCATCTCATCACCCCCTTGTGCCATTTCTTTACCCCCTAGTGCAATTTGGAGCATGTATGTAAAGCATGTCAAGGGAAAATGAAGGAGACTATAAGGGGGTTCAGCCTCAAATGGAAGAGCGCGCCACATGCGACTTTCGAATCGATGAGCCACTAGCTGGCTTATATTTCTGTGCCAGGCATTTTTGGCTTTACTAAGAGGCATGCGCTTCTCAGGAAATCCAGAAAATTCTCCCCCAGAGTGGGTGGCCCAGTGAGTATAAGGACCTAAGTGACAATGCACAGCATCGCCACTTAACTCCTTCGGACCAGAGACAGCAGCAATATATATAGTATATCATTGCTTACTGTAGAGGAGAAGGTATTCTTATCAAAATGAGAGGAGTCCCTGCTTCTTTGTGGGGTGGGGTTAAAATACTTGCTTCCTGCTCTGCATCTTACTGTTTGGCCTCTAGTGACTATTAAGTAATCACTAGAACACTGCAGGCCAAAGAGGAAGACACTGGTCTGGGTTTGACCTGATATAGGAGAAGATATACTGACCCCCCTCCCCTATGTAAATTTAAACTATATATTTACCCCATATATGAATGTATACTATATACTGACCTCCATATATGAATTTATATTATATACTGACCCTGTATATGAATTTATACTACATACTGACCTCCACGTGTGAATTTATACTATATACTGACCCCCATATATGAATTTATACTATATACTGACCCTGTATATGAATTTATACTATATACTGACCCTGTATATGAATTTATACTATATACTCACTGTATATGAATTTATACTATATACTGACCTCCACGTGTGAATTTATACTATATACTGACCCCATATATGAATTAATACTATATACTGACCCTGTATATGAATCTATACTATATACTGACCTCCACGTGTGAATTTATACTATATACTGACCCCATATATGAATTTATACTATATACTGACCCCCATAAATGAAAAATTATATAGTGACCCCATATATGAATTTATACTATATACTGACCCCATAAATGAATTTGTGCTATATATTGACCCCATATATGAATGTATACTATGTACTGACCCCATATATGACTTTATACTACATACTGACCCTATATATAAATGTATACTATATACTGACCCCCATAAATGAAAAATTATATAGTGACCCCATATATGAATTTATACTATATACTGACCCCATAAATGAATTTATACTATATACTGCCCCCATATATAAATGTTTACTTTATACTGTCCCTGTATATAAATGTATACTATATACTGGCCCTGTATATACTGACCCATACATAAAAATGTATACTATAAACTGACCCTGTATATAAATTTATACTATATACTGACCCTGTATATGAATTTATACTTTATAGTTTCCCTGTATATGGATTTATACTATATACTGACCCTGTATATAAATGTATACTATATACTGACCCTGTATATAAATGAATACTATATACTGACCCCCATATATGAATTTATACTATATACTGACACTGTAACATATCATAGCGCAGGAGGATAAATACCGGCCTGGTGTCAACCCTATCCACAGCATATGTGTTTCGTATATTACCTCTCCACTGTAATAGTGCCCACTTTATGCCCCCTAAATAGCTGTAATAACCCCTATTGTGACCAGCACACAGTAAAAATTGCCACCTTAGCTCCCATTTGAAAAAGTAAAAATGACCCCTTTGTGGTCTCTACAAAATATAAATGCCCCTTTTGTGCCCCCAAACCCACTTAACCCCCATTGCATGTTGAGTGGAGCCGCTGAGGGCTATACTGTCCTGCGAAGTTAGCAGCCTGGCTCAAATGGCGCAATCTGGTGATGTCATCATGCTACCCTAATCCCCAGACACAGATACTCAAATTTAAAGTGGCTCAGTGGATCCAGGACCAAAAGTTGGTGGCAAGTGCTCCGAATGCCATTTGATGCCATGAAGAAAAGGACGACCTCGCCCAGGACACCGACCCCCTGCGGGTTCTTTAAAATGGAGTAGAGAATTGTTGACAGGTGCGGTTCTGTGACGTTCTGTATACACAGGAGCACTGCACCCCCTGACAGGGGGTGCAGTGCTCCTGTGCATACAGAACGTCACAGCCCAAAATAATTGTCCCTTCCGAAACTGGGCTCAGGAAACACCGACAATTACAGATGGCGCAATGGTAGAAACTACTAAAATTGGATCATTCAGGGGACATTGTAATTAGGATTACTCATAGTAACATAGTTCATAAGGTTGAAAAAAAGACCAGAGTCCATCAAGTTCAACCTATGTCCCTAATGAGTCCCTACTGGGTTGACCAGTACTGTACACAGTATTCCATGTGTGGTCTGCCCAGTACTGTACACAGTATTCTATGTGTGGTCTGACTAGTACTGTACACAATATTCTATGTGTGGTCTGACCAGTACTGTACACAGTATTCTATGTGTGGTCTGACCAGTACTGTACACAGTATTCTATGTGCGGTCTGACCAGTACTGTACACAGTATTCCATGTGTGGTCTGACCAGTACTGTACACAGTATTCTATGTGCGGTCTGACCAGTACTGTACACAGTATTCCATGTGCGGTCTGACCAGTACTGTACAAAGTATTCCATGTGTGGTCTGACCAGTACTGTACAAAGTATTCCATGTGTGGTCTGACCAGTACTGTACACAGTATTCTATGTGTGGTCTGACCAGTACTGTACACAGTATTCTATGTGTGGTCTGACCAGTACTGTACACAGTATTCTATGTATGGTCTGACCAGTACTGTACACAGTATTCTATGTGTGGTCTGACCAGTACTGTACACAGTATTCTATGTGTGGTCTGACTAGTACTGTACACAATATTCTATGTGTGGTCTGACCAGTACTGTACACAGTATTCTATGTGTGGTCTGACCAGTACTGTACACAGTATTCTATGTGCAGTCTGACCAGTACTGTACACAGTATTCTATGTGTGGTCTGACCAGTACTGTACACAGTATTCCATGTGTGGTCTGACCAGTACTGTACACAGTATTCCATGTGTGGTCTGACCAGTACTGTACAAAGTATTCCATGTGTGGTCTGACCAGTACTGTACAAAGTATTCTATGTGTGGTCTGACCAGTACTGTACACAGTATTCTATGTGTGGTCTGACCAGTACTGTACACAGTATTCTATGTGTGGTCTGACCAGTACTGTACACAGTATTCCATGTGTGGTCTGACCAGTACTGTACACAATATTCTATGTGTGGTCTGACCAGTACTGTACACAGTATTCTATGTGTGGTCTGACCAGTACTGTACACAGTATTCTATGTGCAGTCTGACCAGTACTGTACACAGTATTCTATGTGTGGTCTGACCAGTACTGTACACAGTATTCTATGTGTGGTCTGACCAGTACTGTACACAGTATTCTATGTGCGGTCTGACCAGTACTGTACACAGTATTCCATGTGCGGTCTGACCAGTACTGTACACAGTATTCTATGTGCGGTCTGACCAGTACTGTACACAGTATTCTATGTGCGGTCTGACCAGTACTGTACACAGTATTCCATGTGTGGTCTGACCAGTACTGTACACAGTATTCTATGTGCGGTCTGACCAGTACTGTACACAGTATTCCATGTGCGGTCTGACCAGTACTGTACAAAGTATTCCATGTGTGGTCTGACCAGTACTGTACAAAGTATTCCATGTGTGGTCTGACCAGTACTGTACACAGTATTCTATGTGTGGTCTGACCAGTACTGTACACAGTATTCTATGTGTGGTCTGACCAGTACTGTACACAGTATTCTATGTATGGTCTGACCAGTACTGTACACAGTATTCTATGTGTGGTCTGACCAGTACTGTACACAGTATTCTATGTGTGGTCTGACTAGTACTGTACACAATATTCTATGTGTGGTCTGACCAGTACTGTACACAGTATTCTATGTGTGGTCTGACCAGTACTGTACACAGTATTCTATGTGCGGTCTGACCAGTACTGTACACAGTATTCCATGTGCGGTCTGACCAGTACTGTACACAGTATTCCATGTGCGGTCTGACCAGTACTGTACAAAGTATTCCATGTGTGGTCTGACCAGTACTGTACAAAGTATTCCATGTGTGGTCTGACCAGTACTGTACACAGTATTCTATGTGTGGTCTGACCAGTACTGTACACAGTATTCTATGTGTGGTCTGACCAGTACTGTACACAGTATTCTATGTATGGTCTGACCAGTACTGTACACAGTATTCTATGTGTGGTCTGACCAGTACTGTACACAGTATTCTATGTGTGGTCTGACTAGTACTGTACACAATATTCTATGTGTGGTCTGACCAGTACTGTACACAGTATTCTATGTGCGGTCTGACCAGTACTGTACACAGTATTCCATGTGCGGTCTGACCAGTACTGTACACAGTATTCTATGTGCGGTCTGACCAGTACTGTACACAGTATTCCATGTGCGGTCTGACCAGTACTGTACAAAGTATTCCATGTGTGGTCTGACCAGTACTGTACACAGTATTCTATGTGTGGTCTGACCAGTACTGTACACAGTATTCTATGTGTGGTCTGACCAGTACTGTACACAGTATTCTATGTATGGTCTGACCAGTACTGTACACAGTATTCTATGTGTGGTCTGACCAGTACTGTACACAGTATTCTATGTGTGGTCTGACTAGTACTGTACACAATATTCTATGTGTGGTCTGACCAGTACTGTACACAGTATTCTATGTGTGGTCTGACCAGTACTGTACACAGTATTCTATGTGCAGTCTGACCAGTACTGTACACAGTATTCTATGTGTGGTCTGACCAGTACTGTACACAGTATTCCATGTGTGGTCTGACCAGTACTGTACACAGTATTCCATGTGTGGTCTGACCAGTACTGTACAAAGTATTCCATGTGTGGTCTGACCAGTACTGTACAAAGTATTCTATGTGTGGTCTGACCAGTACTGTACACAGTATTCTATGTGTGGTCTGACCAGTACTGTACACAGTATTCTATGTGTGGTCTGACCAGTACTGTACACAGTATTCCATGTGTGGTCTGACCAGTACTGTACACAGTATTCTATGTGTGGTCTGACCAGTACTGTACACAGTATTCCATGTGTGGTCTGACCAGTACTGTACACAGTATTCTATGTGTGGTCTGACTAGTGATTTGTACAGTGGTAGAATCTATGCCCCTATTGATGTCCCCCATGATTTTTATTTTTTTTTCAAAGTAAGAAGTTTATTAAAGTTTATAAGGCAAAAGTGAACATATAGGGCAATTAGCCCAACAGGATACGGCAATATAAAAGCAAATGTAAACAGTATGTTTAAACATCAGGCAGGTACACAGATACACAAGCACAAAGTATGAGTGAGTAAGAAGTCATCAACATCGGTATAGGGCAAACGACCTAAGTAGGGGCGGCAATCAGTAGCAAGTCATCAAATAAAGCAGTAATAGTAGGAAAAGGTAAGGGGGAATCCCCTAGAGAAGCAGGTTAGGTGAGTTTGGTTTTTATCACACGTGTAGGGTACCACGCTCCTCTACAGAAGATGGTTTCAGTAGGGATTGCATTTCACAACTATAGTATTTACCCAAATATGGGGAAGCTCAGGTATCTCGTGTACCACAGTGTTGATGGGGGAAGGGGGGGAAAGCAGAGGAACACAAGAGGGGGAAAGAAAGGGAGAGGAAGAGAAGAGGGCATAGCAGAAAGAGAGAAGGGGGTTGAACTGGAACAAGAGCACAAGACAGGAGAGGAACTTACCGTCTCGGTCCGCCGGTCCGGGTCACCACGACGCCCGCTAGCAAGTATGTCGTTTAGGGAGTGCACATACAGTAAATAAAGATAGGGGTATCAGTTAAGCGTGTGTAGAGACAAATAGTCAATGGAAGATGAAAAGGTGCTCCACGGGAGCCAGGTCTGTGTGTATCTCGGGAGACATGTCTGAGTGTCTGCTAATAGTTCCTCCATCCTATGTAAGCGTGTGATCTCCTGAAATCAGGGTTTCAGTGACGTCGGGGTTGTCAGGTGATAGAAGGAAAGACCGGTCTGTTTAGTATATGTAAGAAAAGGGCGCAATGGTTCTGCGGGGGTAAACGGACAGGTTGTCAAAGATTGGCGTCAAAGGACCGTCTTGGGGAAAGAAATTCGTACGAGCTTGAAGGATTGAGTGCAGGATTGGATGTAATTGAGATCTGGGCATCAAAGGTTTGGCGGACCTACGGCGCCAGAAGAGAGTACGAGGGTCACTTTTAATTATCGCACTCTCTAAAGTTACCCATTGTTTGTCTGGGCAGTGGTGGAAACCGTCAAGTACTCGGGTCAAAATTGTGGCTAAGTAATAAGACTGGACTTCTTCCTAATGAGAACATGTTTCGCCAATCTGGGATGTTTATGGGACCATACGAAGCCAGACTGGAGCGCAGAGAACTCCCTAAAAAAAAAACACGTGGGAGATGCAGCGGAATGCTGGAGAAAAGATAGAGCAGGCGAGGGAGCACATTCATCTTCAAGATGTTGACTCTACAAAGCCACGAGAAGTCCCTACACTCCCATCTGGCCAGGTCCGCTTTCAACGTGTGGAGGAGAGGCGGGAAATTCATTTTGTACATGTGGCTAAGGTTTACAGGGACATGTATCCCTAGATATTTTATAGAGTCCTGTTTCCATTTAAAAGGGAAAGTTGATCGTAGTCCCCCATGATTTTATTAGCCTTGGCAGCCCGACACTGGTGACTACAGCTAAATTTACTGTTAACTAAGACTCCCAAGTCCTTCAGTACTAACACCTATCAGCTCATCCTGGACGGGAACGATATGTCCGCTAGACTGAGAGCAGAGGTTGAAGTAATATATAAACATGTCCTGTGTGCATTTGGTCTTAGGTGATGAAAAATATTCTCTCCTCTGTCTGCAGCAGCGTTTTCATTTACAGTAATGACCTACTATAGAGAGAGCTGAGCGGTTCTTATATAGCTGTTATACGACATCATCATCCCCGCCATATACTGCCCAGTAATTCTTTATTATCAGTGGTGAGACAGTGAGAGGAATGGTTGTCGGAGATTGCTATATTTCCACAATGTATCTGTTGTATATGAATATCAGCTTTCAGGAAGCGCATATCTCATCCATGGAAAGCTCGGAAATCAAAAAATAGTTAAAAGGGGTACTCCGGTGGAAAGCAATTTTTCTTTTTTTAAACCACCTGGTGCCAGAAAGTTAAACAGATTTGTAAATTCACCAGTATATCCTTATATGAAGGACATACCTGAGCCCACACACCACACCAAGGTTTCTCAAATAGCACGGGTTATAACCTCAACTATGAGAGACAGAATGAGAAGAAAAAAATCCATAAAATCACATTGTCTGATTTTTAAAGAATTTATTTGCAAATGATGGTGGAAAATAAGTATTTGGACCTGTAGCTTCTCCTTTAAGAGTCTCCTCTGTCCTCCACTCGTTACCTGTATTAATGGCTCCTGATTAAACTTGTTATCAGTATAAAAGACACCTGTCCACAACCTCAAACAGTCACACTCCAAACTCCACTATGGCCAAGACCAAAGAGCTGTCGAAGGACACCAGAAACAAAATGTAGACTTGCACCAGGCTGGGAAGACTGAATCTGCAATAGACAAACAGCTTGGTGTGAATAAATCATCTATGGGAGCAATTATTAGAAAATGCAAGACATACAAGACCACTGATGATCTCCCTCGATCTGGGGCGCCATGCAAGATCTCACCCTGTGGTGTCAAAATGATCATGAGAACGGTGAGCAAAAATCCCAGAACCACATGGGGGGACCTAGTGAATGATCTGCAGAGAGCTGGTACCAAAGTAACAAAGGCTACCATCAGTAACACACTACGCTGCCAGGGACTCAAATCATGCCGTGCCAGACGTGTCCCCCTGCTTAAAGGGGTTGTGCGCTGCCCTGCAGTTCAGAACTCCGCTCACAGCGTCCGGAAGTTCATTACTCCAAAAGCTGTGTGCGGGCTTCTGTGTTCGCAGCCGCCGGGCGTGACTTTGGTAGAGGGGGCGGGTGAGACGTCACGAAGGGGCCGGGTGTGACGTCACGCCCGGGGGCTGCGAACACGGAAGCCTGCACACAGCGTTCGGAGTAATGAACTTCCGGATGCTGTGAGCGGAGCTCCGAACTGCAGGGCAGTGCACAATCCCTTTAAGCCAGTACATGTCCAGGCCCATCTGAAGTTTGCTAGAGAGCATTTGGATGATCCAGAAGAGGATTGGGAGAATGTCATATGGTCAGATGAAACCAAAGTAGAACTTTTTGGTAAAAACACAACTCGTCGTGTTTGGAAGAGAAAGAATGCTGAGTTGCATCCAAAGAACACCATACCTACTGTGAACCATGGGGGTGGGAACATCATGCTTTGGGGCTGTTTTTTCTGCCAAGGGACCAGGACGACTGATACGTGTAAAGGAAAGAATGAATGGGGCCATATATCGGGAGATTTTGAGTGAAAACCTCCTTCCATCAGCAAGGGCATTGAAGATGAAACGTGGCTGGGTCTTTCAGCATGACAATGATCCCAAACACACCGCCCAGGCATCAAAGGAGTGGCTTCATAAGAAGCATTTCAAGGTCCTGGAGTGGCCTAGCAAGTCTCCAGATCTCAACCCCATAGAAAACCTTTGGAGGGAGTTGAAAGTCAGGGTTACCCAGCGACAGCCTAAAAATATCACTGCTCTAGAGGAGAGGAGATCTGCATGGAGGAATGGGCCAAAATACCAGCAACAATGTGTGAAAACCTTGTGAAGACTTAGGCCCCGTTCATACTACGGAATTCTCACGGCTGAATTCCGCGAGCGGAGATTCCGCCTGGCGGCCGCCGCTGAAGGTAGTTCGGCGCTAGGGCCGCGGGGCACTGAGCCTTCACCATTGACGGCTATGCAGTGCTCGCGGAATCCGCGCAAAGAATGAACATGTTTTTTCTTTGCGCGGAACACTTTCAGCGGCGGAAATGTCTGCTGCTGAAATTCCGCAGTGTGAACGGGTCTCGCGGAGACCCGTTCACACTAATGTTAAAGTTCACACCGCAGAATTGCACCCGCGGAATTCTGCCCAGGAAATTCCGCGGCAATTCCGTAGTGTGAACAGGGCCTTACAGAAAACATTTGACCTCTGTCATTGCCAACAAAGGGGATAACAAACTATTGAGATGAACTTTTGTTATTGACCAAATACTCATTTTTCACCATCATTTGCAAATAAATTCTTAAAAAATCAGACAAAGTGATTTTATAGATTTTTTTTTCTCCTTCTGTCTCATAGTTGAGGTTATAACCTATGAGGAAAATTACAGCCTCTCATCTTTATAAGTGGGAGAACTTGCACAATTGGTGGCTGACTAAATACTTTTTTGCCCCACTGTATCTGTTCGCTGGGGTCCCACCGCTGGGGACCCCCGCGATCTTGGCACCCCAGACATCCGGTGCACGGAGCGAACTTCGCTCTGCGGATGACTGGCGATGCGGGGTAGAGGCTGGTGACATCACGGTCACACCCCGCTCATGACCTCACGGCCATGCCCCCTCCCATGGACCTGCATTGAGGGGGGCGTGTCCATGACATCACAAGTCATGATGAGCAGCAGGGGCCATATTATATATGCATGAATATTCATCCTATATTTGCAAAATTCACTATGTTCCTTTTTTGTCATGCGAAAATTCGTTATGAAATTCGCATAGTGTGCATGCGCGATTATATCTTTCACCTAAAAGAAGGGAGGGATCAGTGTCCTCTGACTGGAAGTGCCGATATTTGCATATTTGCATATTCGTATATTCGCAATATATCATGTCATATCGGGTCGGTCCCGGCATGTATCTGAAGCCAGGACCCGGGGCTAATAGCGCGCGGCAGCGATCGCGGTGCCGTGCGCTATTAACCCTTTAGACGCTGCATTCAAAGCTGAATGTCGCATCTGAAAGTGAAAATGCTTCCCGGCTGCTCAGTGGGGCTGATCGGGACCACCGATATCCTGAAAAAATGAATTAAAAGCGATCAACAAGTCCGATCAATACAAATGTGGTACCACTAAAAACTTCACATCCCGCCACAAAAAATTAGCCCTCATACCGCCCCATACGTGGTAAAGTAAAAAAGTTATAGGGGTCAGAAGATGACAATTATAAACGTATACATTTTCCTGCATGTAGTTATGATTTTTTCCAGAAGTGCGACCAAATCAAACCTATATAAGTAGGGTATCATTTTAATCGTATGGACCTACAGAATAATGATAAGGTGTAATTTTTACCGAAATATTCACTGCATAGAAATGGAAGCCCCCAAAAGTTACAAAATGGCGTTTTTTCTTCAATTTCGTCGCACAATGATTTTTTTTTCCGTTTTGCTGTAGATTTTTGGATAAAATGGCTGATGTCACTGCAAAGTAGAATTGGTGGCACAAAAAATAAGCCATCATATGGATTTTTACGTGCAAAATTGAAAGGGTTAGGATTTTTAAAAGGTGAGGAGGAAAAAACGAAAGTGCAAAAACGGAAAAACCCGTGGTCCTTAAGGGGTTAAATAGAAAGTTCACAGAAATAACAGTTGGCACAATCGCTCACAACTAATCAAATACTTCACTATCTGGAAAGACTCAGCAGCACAGGGGGAGTGTAAGTGCTCAGACCACTGCGGTGCGCAAATCCTAAGAAGAACGCAAAGCACGTGTAGGATATGTTGGTTCTTCCTTTACTGTGACTGCATTCATGTTATTTCACTCAAAACACAAGAACACAAATAAAGCTATACCTCCATTTGGCGACCATTTTCATGGTTTCCTCTGCATGCTTCGGATGAGCAGCGGGTGCTCTGGATGCTGTCTGGCTACTAACTTTCTTGAATTGGGCCCAGCGGCGACCCCATCAAGATGGTGCTCTAGGTGGCTGCCTATTTTGCTCATAGGCAGAACTGTTGAGAGGTGCAGAACTGCGTCCTATGCAGTTCTGCGTTCGCTCCTCACCTCTAGTAATGAGCAGCAGGGGCCACATTCGAATTCAAGATATTTCTCAAATATATTGACGATTATTCGTTCTATGTTCGCGAAATTCCCATATTCGCTATGTTCATTCACTTTTTTTTCCATGCGTAAATTTGCATGAAAAATTTGCATAAAATTAGCGTAAAAAATTTGGATGTGAAAAAAGAAAAACGAATATTCGTCATCACGAATATATAGCACTATATTCTAAATATTCGTGAAGTGCCGATATTCACGATAAAAATTTGCATTAAGAATATTCGGGCCCAACACTACTCCCCTCAGCTGTCTGGAGATTTCCAAAGATACAACGAGGGGAGGGGAAGGCAGAGCTGGCCAGGACACAAAGTAAATTTGCACAGCCCCGCTCCTGTCACCTCAGTCCTGCTCGCACCATGTGAGCGGGGCTGTGAAAGTCTATGTCCCTCCCGCTGACAGGAGCGGGGCTGTGAAAATCTACGACCCTGAGTGGAGCTGTGAAGATGAGCGGGGTTGTGAAAATCTACGTCCGAGCGGGTTGTGAAAATCTACGTCCAAGCGGGCTGTGAAAATCCATGTCTCTGAGTGGGGCTGTGAAGATGAGCGGGGCTGTAAAAATCTACGTCCGAGTGGGGCTGTAAAAATCTACGTCCGAGTGGGGCTGTGAAAATCTATGACCCTGAGCGGGGCTGTGAAAATCTACAACCCTGAGTGGGGCTGTGAAGATGAGCGAGGATGTGAAAATCTATGACCCTAAGTGGAGCTGTCCAGATGAGCGGGGCTGTGAAAATCTACAACCCTGAGTGGGGCTGTGAAGATGAGCGAGGATGTGAAAATCTATGACCCTGAGCGGGTTGTGAAAATCTATGTCCGAGCGAGGATGTGAAAATCTATGACCCTGAGCGGGCCAGTGAAAATCCATGTCTCTGAGTGGGGCTATGAAGATGAGCGGGGCTGTGAAAATGTACGACCCTGAGTGGAGCTGTGAAGATGAGCGGGGCTGTGAAAATGTACGACCCTGAGTGGAGCTGTGAAGATGAGCGGGGATGTGAAAATGTACGACCCTGAGCGGGCCGGTGAAAATCTATGTCCCTGAGTGGAGCTGTGAAGATGAGCGGGTTGTGAAAATCTACGTCCGAGCGGGTTGTGAAAATCTATGTCCGAGTGGGGCTGTGAAGATGAGCGGGGCTGTAAAAATCTACATCCGTGCAGGGCTGTGAAAATCTACGACCCTGAGCGGGCCGGTGAAAATCTATGTCCCTAAGTGGAGCTGTGAAGATGAGCGGGGCTGTGAAAATCTACGACCCTGAGCGGGGCTGTGAAAATCTACGACTCTGAGTGGGCCGGTGAAAATCTATGTCCCTAAGTGGAGCTGTGAAGATGAGCGGGGCTGTGAAAAGCTACATCCCTCTTGCTAACAGGAGCGGGGCTGTGAAAATCTATGTCCCTCCTCTCCTCCTGAGGGAGGTGCGAGGAGAGAGCTGTGTATAGGGCTGAGGGAGGTGCAGAGTTGCGTCCCGTTCAGCTCTTCTTTCCCCTCCCCTCGCTATATCTTCAGAAATCTCTGAACAGCTGAGGGGAGGAGCAAACGCAGAACTGCATAGGAGGCAGTTCTGCACCTCACACCGGCCCTGAATGCACTAGGTGTTACATGTGACTGCACCCCAATACGAATGGTCGTATCAACCCCTCACAAGTTCCCAATTCTTTACACCTAACTCCAAAACCTTTTCTTAAGTGAGTCAATCACTTTTTTTGGCTGCAAAAGTTCCATTAGTCGAGCGAGAGTACATCTGGCAGGGAAAGCGGTGTCTGGGATGGTCAGCCTCACGGGATTTTATTAGATTGAGCCGACTGATTCAGAAAACTGCAATTTCCAGCAGATGAGATAGTTGTGCGGAGATCGATACAGTTTATACATCCCAGCCAATCATTCCAGCAGATTGGATTGGGGGTTTAGACGTCTATCTGCGGCTCGTGATCTGCGCCGGGTCTCGATCTCCCATAATCTAATCAGTCATTTTTAATCCTTGAAAATTGCAGCTAAAGCGTTCGATGACTGTTCAGAACTATAAAACTAAATGCAAAATGTCCCATCATCCCTAAAGTCTGAGGATAGAGGCATCGCTATGAGGTTTTAGGTTAATTTTGGGGTGGCCGGTATTTTACTGGCACAGCCGGTATTTTACTGGCACAGCCGGTATTTTGGCCAACCTGCCGGTATATTTATATAAAAAATACCAGAAATGCAATAGCCGGTAATTATCCAACCAATCCTCCCGGAATATTGCACCATATACTAGACCAGTGTTTTCTAACCAGAGCTGTCCGGGCATGCTGGGAGTTGTAGTTTTACAACAGCTGGAGGCACCCCTGGTTGGGAAACACTGACCTATACTATATACTACTATATAGTCCAACATGATGGGAGTTTTACTTTTCATTTGTGGCAGCTGCTGAGCCACAGGCTGTATCAAGCATGCTGGGAGTTGTAGTTTTGCAACAGCTGGAGACACGTCTGGTTATAGGCCATAATGTCTCCATTTCTGGCAATGCCCCCAACAATACCTGGAACAGTGCTTCTTCTGACAAACCCAGTCACATCACTCCTCCAAAACGTTCAAGTCAAAATGGTCAAAATGATGCTCCGGAACTGGACGGTAGCAGGTTGTCATTACAAGAGCAGAACAGCCATCATTTTGACTGGTGTTTTCACTTGTCTGGCCCTCAAAGGGTTAAGTAGCGTTGCACAGCATCACTACTTAACTGCTTCCCAGCTGGGCAGGAGGCGTACTATGTATGGGTCTCGGACAGGGGAATACATCTTGCTGCGTTCTTCTCTCCAGCCTGCACAATAATAGATCCTAAACAACTGAAGACAAATGAGGCACTTTTGTCATCAGTTGTGGCATCAGTTGCGCGAGTTCAGGCTGAGCCGGACCCAGGATATACGTGAACTCATGGAGTGTACAACTTGGTTTTGGTGCGCCAAATGGCAACTTAAAGGGGTACTCCGGTGAAACCCCTTTTTTTTTTTTATCAACTGGTGCCAGAAAGTTAAGTGTTCTCTGCTGACATCATGAGCACAGTGCTCTCTGCTGACATCTCTGTCCATTTTTAGGTACTGTCCAGGGTAAAAGGAAATCCCCATAGCAAACATATGCTGTTCTGGACAGTTCATTAAATGAACAGAGATGTCAGCAGAGAGCACTGTGCTCGTGATGTCAGCAGACAGTTCTGTGTTTCAAAAAGAAAAGAATTTCCGCTGTAGTATTCAGCAGCTAATAAGTACAGGAAGGATTAAGATTTTTTAATAGAAGTCATTTACAAATCTGTTTAACTTTCTGGCACCAGTTGATTAAAAAAAAAAAAAAGTTTTTCACCGGAGTACCCCTTTAACCCCTTAACCCCTTAAGGACGCAGGACGTAAATGTACGTCCTGGTGAGGTGGTACTTAACGCACCAGGACGTACATTTACGTCCTAAGCATAACCGCGGGCATCGGAGCGATGCCCGTGTCATGCGCGGCTGATCCCGGCTGCTGATCGCAGCCAGGGACCCGCCGGCAATGGCCGACGCCCGCGATCTCGCGGGCGTCCGCCATTAACCCCTCAGGTGCCGGGATCAATACAGATCCCGGCATCTGCGGGAGTTCGCGATTAAAATGAACGATCGGATCGCCCGCAGCGCTGCTGCGGGGATCCGATCATTCATAACGCCGCACGGAGGTCCCCTCTCCTTCCTCCGTGCGGCTCCCGGCGTCTCCTGCTCTGGTCTGTGATCGAGCAGACCAGAGCAGGAGATGACCGATAATACAGATCTGTTCTATGTCCTATACATAGAACAGATCAGTATTAGCAATCATGGTATTGCTATGAATAGTCCCCTATGGGGACTATTCAAGTGTAAAAAAAAATGTAAAAAAATGTAAAAGTAAAAGTAAAAAAAAAGTGAAAAATCCCCTCCCCCAATAAAAAAGTAAAACGTCCGTTTTTTCCTATTTTACCCCCAAAAAGCGTAAAAAACATTTTTTATAGACATATTTGGTATCGCCGCGTGCGTAAATGTCCGAACTATTAAAATAAAATGTTAATGATCCCGTACGGTGAACGGCGTGAACGAAAAAAAATTAAAAAAGTCCAAAATTCCTACTTTTTTAATACATTTTATTAAAAAAAAAATTATAAAAAATGTATTAAAAGTTTTTTATATACAAATGTGGTATCAAAAAAAAGTACAGATCATGGCGCAAAAAATGAGCCCCCATACCGCCGCTTATACGGAAAAATAAAAAAGTTATAGGTCATCAAAATAAAGGGATTATAAACGTACTAATTTGGTTAAAAAGTTTGTGATTTTTTTTAAGCGCAACAATAATATAAAAGTATATAATAATGGGTATCATATTTTAATCGTATTGACCCTCAGAATAAAGAACACATGTCATTTTTACCAGAAATTGTACGGCGTGAAAACAAAACCTTCCAAAATTAGCAAAATTGCGTTTTTCGTTTTAATTTCCCCACAAAAATTGTGTTTTTTGGTTGCGCCATACATTTTATGATATAATGAGTGATGTCATTACAAAGGACAACTGGTCGCGCAAAAAACAAGCCCTCATACTAGTCTGTGGATGAAAATATAAAAGAGTTATGATTTTTAGAAGGCGAGGAGGAAAAAATGAAAACGTAAAAATGAAATTGTCTGAGTCCTTAAGGCCAAAATGGGCTGAGTCCTTAAGGGGTTAAGGACACATGACGTACTGGAACGTCATGTGTCCACTCCCGATCTATAACGCGGGGCCACGGCGTGGCCCCGCGTCATAGCGGTTCGGGCCCGGCCTCTAACAACGGCCGGGACCCGTGGCTAATAGCGCGCGGCATTGATCGCTGTGCCGCGCGCTATTAACCCTTTAGACGCGGCGTTCAAAGTTGAACGCCGCGTCTAAAGTGAAACCGAAAGCATGCCGGCTAGCTCAGTGGGCTGTTCGGGATAGCCGCGGTGAAATCGCGGCATCCCGAACAGCTGACAGGACAGCGGGAGGGCCCCTACCTGCCTCCTCGCTGTCCGATCGCCGAATGACTGCTCAGTGCCTGAGATCCAGGCATGAGCAGTCATGCGGCAGAATCATCGATCACTGGTTTCTTATGAGAAACCAGTGATCAATGTAAAAGATCAGTGTGTGCAGTGTTATAGGTCCCTATGGGATAACAATGATCAGTATAAGAGATCAGTGTGTGCAGTGTTATAGGTCCCTATGGGATAACAATGATCAGTATAAGAGATCAGTGTGTGCAGTGTTATAGGTCCCTATGGGACCTATAACACTGCAAAAAAAAAGTGCAAAAAAAAAGTGAATAAACATCATTTAACCCCTTCCCTATTAAAAGTTTGAATCACCCCCCTTTTCCCATAAAAGAAAAAACACAGTGTAAATAAAAATAAAAATAAACATAAATGGTATCGCCGCGTGCGGAAATGTCCGAATTATAAAAATATATCGTTAATTAAACCGCACGGTCAATGGCGTGCGCGCAAAAAAATTCCAAAGTCCAAAATAGTGCATTTTTGGTCACTTTTTATATCATGAAAAAATGAATAAAAAGCGATCAATAAGTCCTATCAATGCAAAAAATGGTACCGTTAAAAACTTCAGATCATGGCGCAAAAAATGAGCCCTCATACCGCCCCATACACGGAAAAATAAAAAAGTTATAGGGGTCAGAAGATGACAATTTTAAACGTATTAATTTTCCTGCATGTAGTTATGATTTTTTCCAGAAGTCCGACAAAATCAAACCTATATAAGTAGGGTATCATTTTAATCGTATGGACCTACAGAATACATATCAGGTGTCATTTTTACCGAAAAATGTACTACGTAGAAACGGAAGCCCCCAAAAGTTACAAAACAGCGTTTTTTTTTAAATTTTGTCGCACAATGATTTTTTTTCCCGCTTCACCATAGATTTTTGGGCAAAATGACTGACATCATTACAAAGTAGAATTGGTGGCGCAAAAAATAAGCCATCATATGGATTTTTAGGTGTAAATTTGAAAGAGTTATGATTTTTTAAAGGCAAGGAGCAAAAAACGAAAATGCAAAAACGGAAAAACCTCCGGTCCTTAAGGGGTTAACCTCTTAAGGACCCAAGGCGTATGAATACGTCCTCACACCCTGGGCCTTAAGGACCCAGGGCGTATCCATACGCCCTGGCGTTTTCCGGTCCCTGCCGCACGCCGGGCAGAGATCGGAAGCGGATGCCTGCTAAAAACCTTCAGCAGGCATCCAGGGCAAACGCCGAGGGGGGCCATGTCTGCCGCAAATCGCGAGGGAAATCGTCTCTGCGATCTGCGGCGATACCGGGCTGATCGGGTTTCTGGGACCCGACCGCCCTGTCATTTTGCATGATCCCAGTTGTCACAGACAGCAAGGACCATGCTGGAGTATAGGAGCGAGGTGGCAAGCCGGCCCCCTCCTCCTATCCCCTGCGATCCGTCGGTTAGCTAACCGACCAATCGCAGGGGGGGCGGTTACTTCCTCCCGTCCTGCCCGGCCCCTGAAAGTTCGGAGAGGACGGGAGGAAGACCGGAGGATGCGGCGGGGGACTGGGGAGTGCTAGGGACCGGCCCCGGTACTTACCTCGTCCCCGAAGACCCAGATCCCAGCGGCAGAGACGGTGGCGGTGGCGACAGGTGAGTTGATCTTCGGCAGCGTCGCGGGACCTTTGCAGCAGTCCAGACCGCCGTAAAGCGATCTGGACTGCTCCATTTGGTCCCCTTACACTACAACTCCCAGCATGCTCAGACAGCCCTTGGCGTCTGGGCATGCTGGGAGTTGCAGTTTTGAAACATCTGGAGGTCCACAGTTTGGAGACCACTGTGCCCTTCCAGATGTTGCAAAACTACACATCCTCAGCATGCCCTTACTGTCCAGGCATGCTGGGAGTTGTAGTTCTGTAACATCTGGCCCTTCAGATGTTGCAGAACTACAACTCCCAGCATGCCTGGACAGTTTTGGCACACTGGGGGTTGTAGTTTTGCAACATCTGGAAGGGCACAGATTGCAGACCACTAATACAGTGGTTCCCAAACTGTAGTCCTCCAGATGTTGCAAAACTACAACTCCAAGCATGCTGGGAGTTGTAGTTCGGCAACATCTGGCTCTAAAGATGTTGCCGAACTACTAATCCCAGCATGCCTGAGAATGTTTGGGAGTTGTGGTTTTGCAACAGCTGGAGGCACACTGGTTGGGAAACATTGTCTGTTTCCTATCTCAGTGTTTCCCAACCCATGTGCCTCCAGCTATTGCAAAACTATAACTACCAGCATGCACTGATAGACTGTGCATGCTGGGAGTTGTAGTTTTGCAACAGCTGGAGGTTCCCCCCCACCCCCCTGTGAATGTACAGGGTACATTCACATGGGCAGGGGGCTTACAGTGAGTATCAGGCTGCGTTGCAGCAAATTTTGCGCGGCAGCTCAAACCCGCAGCGGGAAACTCGCTGTGATCCCCTGCCCATGTGACTGTACCCTAAAAACACTACACTACACTAACACAAAATAAAATAAAAAGTAAAAAACACTACATATACACATACCCCTACACAGCCTCCCTCCCCAATAAAAATGAAAAACGTCTGGTACGCCACTGTTTCCAAAACGGAGCCTCCAGCTGTTGCAAAACAACAACTCCCAGTATTGCCAGACAGCCGTTGACTGTCCAAGCATGCTGGAAGTTTTGCAACAGCTGGAGGCACCCTGTTTTGGAATCACTGGCGTAGAATTCCCCTATGTCCACCCCTATGCAAGTCCCTAATTCAGGCCTCAAATGCGCATGGCGCTCTCACTTTGGAGCCCTGTCGTATTTCAAGGCAACAGTTTAGGGTCACATATGGGGTATCGCCGTACTCGGGAGAAATTGCCTAATACATTTTGTGGGGCTTTTTCTCCTTTCACCCCTTATGAAAAGGTGAAGTTGGGGTCTACACCAGCATGTTAGTGTAAAAAAATTAATTGTTTACACTAACATGCTAGTGTTGCCCAATATTTTTCATTTTGACAAGAGGTAAAAGGGGGGAAAAAGCCCCCCAAAATTTGTAATGCAATTTCTCCCGACTATGGAGATACCCCATATGTGGGCGCAAAGTGCTCTGGGGGCGCACAACAAGGCTCAGAAGGGGGAGTGCACCATGTACATTTGAGGTGATTTGCACAGGGGTGGCTGATTGTTACAGCGGTTTTGACAAACGCAAAAAAAAAAAAAAAAAAACACATGTGACCCCATTTCGGGAACTACAGCCCTCATGTAATGTAATGAGGGGTGCAGTGAGAATTTACCCCCCACTGGTGTCTGACAGATCTTTGGAACAGTGGGCTGTGCAAATAAAAAATTTTGTACAGCCCACTGTTCCAAAGATCTGACAGACACCAGTGGGGGGTAAATGCTCACTGTACCCCTCATTACATTCTGTGAGGGGTCTAGTTTCCAAAATAGTATGCCATGTGGGTTTTTTTTGCTGTCCTGGCACCATAGGGGCTTCCTAAATGCCCCCCGAGCAAAATTTTCTGAGCATTGTAGTTTGCCCGTAGTGCACTTCTGGTCCACTTATGGGGTACCTCCATTTTGGGGGGTATTTTCTGCTATTAACCCTTGCAAAAATGTGAAATTTGGGGGGAAACACACATTTTAGTGACATTTTAAAAAATGTTTTTGCATATGCAAAAGTCGTGAAACACCTGTGGGGTATTAAGGCTCACTTTATTCCTTGTTACGTTCCTCAAGGGGTCTAGTTTCCAAAATGGTATGCCATGTGTTTTTTTTTTTTTTTTTTTTTTGCTGTTCTGGCACCATAGGGGCTTCCTAAATGCAACATGCCCCCCAAAAACCATTTCAGAAAAACGTACTCTCCAAAATCCCCTTGTCGCTCCTTCCCTTCTGAGCCCTCTACTGCGCCCGCCGAACACTTTACATAGACATATGAGGTATGTGTTTACTCGAGAGAAATTGGGCTACAAATATAAGTATACATTTTCTCCTTTTACCTCTTGTAAAAATTCAAAAATTGGGTCTACAAGAACATGCGAGTGTAAAAAATGAAGATTGTGAATTTTCTCCTTCACTTTGCTGTTATTCTTGTGAAACACCTAAAGGGTTAAAACACTTACTGAATGTCATTTTGAATACTTTGGGGGGTGCAGTTTTTATAATGGGGTCATTTATGGGGTATTTCTAAGATGAAGACCCTTCAAATCCACTTCAAACCTGAACTGGTCCCTGAAAAATACTGAGTTTGGAAATTTTGTGAAAAATTGGAAAATTGCTGCTGAACTTTGAAGCCCTCTGGTGTCTTCCAAAAGTAAAAACATCTCAACTTTATGATGCAAACAAAGAAGACATATTGTATATGTGAACAAAAATGGTATATGGTGATTTTTCACCAAGAAAGGATGCAAGTTACCATAAAATTTTACCACTATGTTAAAGTAGAATGTGTCACGAAAAAACAATCTCGGAATCAGAATGATAACTAAAAGCATCCCAGAGTTATTAATGTTTAAAGTGACAGTGATCAGATGTGCAAAAAATGGCCGGGTCCTAAGGTGTAAAATGGCTGGGTCCTTAAGAGGTTAATGTTGCACTTTACAATTGGTTGAAATTAAAGGGGTACTCTGCTACTTTCAAAGCATAGGGGATAACATGTCTGAACGTAAGGGTCCACAATCTCTGCCGCGGCACCCAAGTCATCCGGTGCACTGAGCGAACTCTGCTCCATGCCGGATGACTGGCGACCACAGCCCCCTCAATTCATGTCTATGGGAGGAGGCGTGAGGCTGTGTACTAGCCGTCACACCCCCTCCCATAGACATGAATGGAGGGGCGTAGCGTGTCATCACAAACACGGAAGCCCTAGGCTGCAGCGCCGGCCTGGAGATCAGTGGCTGGACCCCCCCCCCCCGCAGTCAGACACGTTATCTCCTATCCTTTTTATAGAGGATAACATGTCTAGGGGTGGAGTACCCCTTTAACTACCAGGTGTGTCACTGTTAGTAAGTTTTGGGCAGCTGCTACATGCGCAGAATCTCCCATCAAAATGCTGCAGATAGTAAATGACCCCCATTATTATTATTTTTATCATTATTATTTCCATTATTATTATTACTACTAGGGATGTCCCGATAACATGTTTTTTTTAAGACCAAGTACGAGTACCGATACTTTTTTTTAAAGTACTCGCCAATGCCAATTGCCGATACTTTTTTCAATGTCATGTGACAGGGTTTATTTTTTTTAATGGAAAAAAGTTTTTCTTTTTTAGTTTTTAACCCCTTAACGACGCAGGACGTATATTTACATCCTGTGCCAGCTCCCGCGATATTACCGCGTTACCCCACATCATATCGGGTCGGTCCCGGCGGCTCACGATAGCAGGGACCCGCGGCTAATACCGGACATCACCGATCATGGTGATGCCTGGTATTAACCCTTCAGACGCAGCGATCAAAGTTGATTGCCGCATCTAAAGTAAAAATAAAAATGCATTCCGGGCAGCTCAGTTGAGCTGATCGGGACCACTGCGGTGAAACTGCGGTGTACCGATCAGCTCTACGGACACGAGGAGGGTCCCTACCTGCCTCCTCATTGTCTGATCGCCGAATGACTGCTCCGTGCCTGATATCCAAATTATCATTAATTTAACTGCACGTTCAATGGCGTACGCGTACAAAAATTCTAAAATCCAAAATAGCGTATTTTTCGTCACTTTTTAAACCATAAAAAATAACAAAAAGCAAAAATGGTACCGATGAAAACTTCAGATCACAGCGCATAAAATGAGCACTCATACCGGCCCGTATGTGGAAGAGGAAATTTTTAATCGTACACATTTTCGTGCATGTAGTTACGACAATATCCAACCTATATAAGTAGGGGATCATTTTAATCGTATGGACCTACAGAATAAAGAGAAGGTGTCATTTTTACCGAAAAATGTACTACGTAGAAACGGAAGCCTCCAAAATTTACAAAATGCCTTATTTATTTATTTTTTTAAATTTGTTGCAGAATGATTTTTTTGGGGGGGGTTTTGCCGTAGATTTTTGGGTAAAATGACTGATATCACTACAAAGGAGAATTGGTGGCGCACAAAAAAACATCTGTGAGTCCCGCCGGCAGATATCGGATTAGGTATCGGGACATTTGCACGACTACAAGTACTTGTGCAAATGTCCAGTATCGGTATCGGGACATCCCTAATTACTACCAAAAGTTTTTTTTAAATAACTGTTTATTTATGTAAATTTTTTAGACAATTGATACATATCAAACAACATAGAAAAGGTACAATAATACAGAATAATCTGCAATTCTACCAATAGTTATGATTATGATAATAATAATTATTATTATTAGTAGTAGTATTAGTATTAATATTATTATCATTATTAGTAGTAATAGTAGTAATATTAAATTAATAGTTGCTGTGATTATTACGATTATTTTTATTATTATTATTATTATTATTACCAATAGTTATGATTATTGATATTATTAGTAGTAGTTGTAGTAGTATTATTATTATTAGTAGTAGTTGTATTAATATTCTTATTATTATTATTACTACCAATAGTTATGATTATTATTAGTAGTAGTATTATTGACAGACATTTATCAAGCGATTTAGTAAAAAAATTTTTACTAAAAATGTTCCACAAATACGCGATTTTTCGTGTGACATTTTGACTGGAAAGCGAGAAAAGCAAGTTTTCCAAAACTTAACTATGTAGTAATAATTTTAAAATGGACTACGGGTAGTCTGGTATTCATTAACTGCGACAGTCGCAATTGCGCAAAAAAAAAAGTCGCAACAAGGTTAAAAATTGACTAAATTTACTCCAGCTCAAACATGGAGCAGAAAAAGCTACTACCAAAGTAAAAAAGAAAAAATTGCTTACGTGAAAGAAAATTATCAACAGGCTGAAACCAGTTGATAAATAAGTCGCATATAAGCAAAAAAAAAGTAAGGAAAAAAAATTACTAAAATAAGGAAAACATAAGCAAACATTGATAAATGTCCCTCATTAATATTACTATTATTATTATTATTATTATTATTAAGTCTTGACCCATTCTGCTCTGGAATAAGAGTCTGCTCCATCTGTATAGTACAGATTATTCTCTAAACACCTGTACGGATCCGAAATGACAAAACTGCGCCTAACTCCCGGGCAGGAAATTGCTGCAATATTCTATATTCAACCAGCCTGAAAATATATTACAGGAGAGACCCGCTGCTCTCCATAAATTGGGAACTTAACGACTTCTGTGCAGGAAATATGGCGGCGGATTATTGAAAAGCATTTAATGAAAGTCTTTAGAGTGCTCGGCAGAGAATGGCGCTCGGAGTGCCGCCTTTTATTCTAAATCTGAAGCCGCTTTTTTTCCTGTCTATGGGACGGCACGTCCCCGGGAAAATTCATCTCAGAGCAATTCTAAGTTAAGAGCTAAATTGCCGATTCGTGTGAGACGTCGATTCTCTGAATCGAAAATACTTGAGTAAACACAACAAAAATATAAAAACGCAAAACTCTTACAT
Organism: Hyla sarda; assembly: GCF_029499605.1. Taxonomy (NCBI): domain Eukaryota; kingdom Metazoa; phylum Chordata; class Amphibia; order Anura; family Hylidae; genus Hyla; species Hyla sarda. The sequence goes on along the minus strand of NC_079191.1, from coordinate 439,097,026 downwards.
GAAAAGATTTACTACAAAAAGACTTACTACCCGGCCGCATCGTCGTAGGTCCCTGAATTCTCTGTCCTCCTCTTTTGGGGGTTATTAGGTGTTACCCTTTTACATTAACTCTTTGGAGACATTTTCAAATCTGACTTTTACATCTTACCTCCCCCTCTCTATACTTAAAGGGGTACACCACGCCCCCTTTATTCATGTCTAAGGGAGGGGGCCTGACTGCTTTCACGCCCCCTCCCGTAGACATGAATGGAAGACTGGCATGACATCATGAGGAGGCATGGAGAGATGTCCCCAGTATTCTGAACATTGGGGGAGATTTAATAAAACCTGTCCAGAGGAAAATTTGCTGAGTGGCAACCAATCAGATCGCTTCTTTCACTTTTGAAAAGGCCTCTGAAAATTATCTGAAGAAACGATCTGATTGATTACTATGGGCAACTGGTCAACTTTTCCTCTGGACAGGTTTTGATTAAACTCCCCCAATGTTCAGAACGCCGGGTGTCTGGACGGAGAAAGGGGGGGGGGGGGGGTTGCGTCCTTTGGATATGGGGATAAGATGTCTAGCAACAGAGTACCACTTAAAAGTAGATACAACTAGATTTTTTGCATTTATTGGGCACCTTCAGGTAATTTTTCATCAAAATGCATAGAAGCTTTGTATTTAGTTTTTTTTAAAGACAGTTTAAGGCAGTTTTTCAGGTATTTTTTTCTGTGTTTTTCATTGTGTGTGGCTGTTTTTCACTGCCTTCAAGGTACTACTACGTGGGTCGGATAAGGCTGCCCTGCTCACCAGCGATCTCTAGAGATCACTGCTTTACTGTAAGCTCTTGCTGGGCTGAGCATTACTATGCGTGGGCCAAGTAAGAAGGCGCCAACTTGCACTGGAGAGCAGGACTAGTTAACTCTTTGATGTATACAGTATGTACATATATCCAGGGGTCAAGTCCTAGGAAAAAAAGTGAGGGAACTCACCCAAGATTTCCTCTCAAGGGCTGGTTCTGCAGGACTCCTGCTAATGGGAACAGTGTTCCTGCTGTAGAAAAAGTGTAGGAACTCAGTTCCCACACGTTCCTGCAGGACTTGAGTCCTGCGTATATCTATGTAAATGTACTAACTTTTTTTTCTGCTTTTCTTTTGTTCCTGTTTCAGATACGTGAAGGCGGCAGACTACTTCAGATTTAATGGACTCCGACAATGACTAGCGCTTTTTTTTATTTTTTATGAAATGGTTAACGAGGGCTGTGGGGAATTTTTTTGTACATTTTTTTTAATGTGTTTTGTTCTCATTAGCCCTGATTTAAGAACAGTGTTGCGTTTTTATTAGTGTGAACTTTGCTTCAGACTTATATGATTATATTTTATTTAATATGTCAATTCACAGGTCGGGAAAGTTCTGATTAGCTTTTTCTTGGTGGGATTTCAAACCATTTATTCAAAGTATTTTCTGTGAATTCAGTAGTAACTAGGTTGGGGTGTGAGAACATGCCCCTTTTCTGTTCAGCCATGCCCCCTTTTCAAGTTTAAAGGTCTATTTTATGAAATACGCCGAAAAATCTGACTCAGCAGTTCGGGTGTATAATAGTAAATCAGGGCCTATATGTCTGATTAAACCCAGAAAATACAGGTAAGTTAGCCTAAAATCTGTATTCCACATTCATTATAAATGATTTTAATGCATATTTATGTTAAACAAAGGTAGAAACACTATGAAGGAGATTTATCAAGCTCCGTAGTAGATTTCTTTTACGTAAAAAAATCGCACGTACTTGCACACGTGCGGCTTTTCTATACATGCGGCAACTTTTTGTTTTTTGCGTATTCCAAAGCATATTACTGGCTATTAACATAAGGGAAAACTTTTCTGCTTTAAAAAAATGCTTTTGTAAGCGGGTTTCCAGGGTTTTGCCTACATGTGATTTATTTATCAAGGTTGTGCAACTATTTGATAAATAGGTCGCACGTAAGCAAAAGTAAATAAAAAAAATTGTCATATAAAAGCCATACATTTGAAAAGAATGATAAATCTCCTTCTTTATGTCTGGTTAAACCCAGAAAATACACACAACTTGGCCTAAAATGCATATGTCAGGGACCGACCAGGGGACAGGGAGAGTGAGCCCTAAACTGACCCTAAAACATCTCTCCCTGCCTACTTGCCCATCCACCCTAAATGGTGGATCAACAACTGGGCCTGTCCCTCCCTGAACTGAAGTGCAGGGGCTTAAAAACACATACGAATAAATAGTCGGTCACAAACAAGAAACATAACAGGAACATAGAACTCTATAACAGATTAAGTTCAGAGGACACAGATCAGAGAGTTAGTAAAGAGGAAACTATATCAGCGGTCATGAACAGAGGACTCCATAGATCAGCGGACATGAACAGAGAACTTAGTGGTCGTGAACAGAGGACACTATAGATCGGTGGTCCTGAACAGAGGACACTATAGATAAGTGGTCATGAACAGAACTCCAAAGATCTGAATAGAACTAATAATCATATAGAGTTCAAAACACTAGACAGGAAAACGGATTAGTCTAAACAGACTCCAGGAACAGACAGGAATATAGCATAATCCCCCAGAACCTCCAGTAGACACAAAGTCCCCATGGATCGGTAACAGGGATCTATAGCTAAACAGGAATATTTGCAATCCCTCATTAAACCTCCGGTAGACATGGAGTCCCCATGGACAGGTAACAGGGATGTCTAGATGCACAGGATATAATTGTAGAACACTGTTCACACTGAACACAAGACAGGAATAATCACAATCCCTTCAGAACACCTCCAGTAGACGCAGGAATAACAAGACCCTCTGAGTCCCCATGGACAGGTAATAGGGATGCCTAAATACACAGGATATAATATAGAACACGGCTATTAACTATACTCTGACCAGGGAACATAAAACTGTTCACACACAACCATACCAATAGCTGTGTGTGATCACAGGCCAATACAGACATGACAGCATATTTCAAATTTACTATAAACACTTTCAATGCTTATTTACTTCAAAAACAGGTAGAAATGTTATCTGTTTGATTAACACCCCCCCAAAAAAAAGGAATTTGGCCTAAAATGCATATTCCATGTTTATTATAAATGTTTTTTTTATGAATTTATGTTAAACCCAGGTAGAAATACTATATGTTCAATTAAACTCAGAAAATACATGTTACTTGTTCTTAGGTAAGCCCAATGCTTTGCTCAGCTTGTTATGAATTATGCTGTGTTGGCTTTTATGGGCTTGTTCTGCTATGACACTGCTGGGATCTCTAGTGCATCAAATGGACACAATAATGCAGGTGACAGGAGGCCACTGTCTGGGGTTAGCCTACTTCTCAGTGCTTTGCTCAGTTTGCTTTTTAATGGATTTGTGGGACTACTGATCCCAGACTTTCTGGGATCAGTAGTTTCTGTGCAATGTCTGCTCTCTCTCAGTTTTTTCTTCAAGATGGCAACTGTAATATAGTACATAGGGTTTCATCAGCTTCTTAAACCCACCCCTATACTGTGTGCTGATTGGCCTGGGAGCTGTATGTCACATAATGCAAACAATGATTGGCTAACCTGGGGTCATGTGATCCTGCTCATAGATGCAAGGTATGCTGGGCTACCCTAATATTATCGCAGTGTTCCCATAGTTCCTCTACTCATTTAGGCACCAAAACTACCAAATAGCACTGTCCCAGGCTCACAAGAGCCAAGCAACATTTGACATGCCAAATTTACCCAAATTAAGTTCTGAGCAAGACTGGGTTCATAAAATGTGAGAAATCGTAAAAATGAGAAATCACTTTGTCCTTTATGCGTCTCTGTCATATCACAGAAGAAAATAATGCTTCTATATGTTCCTCACTAGGTCATGCAGTCTATTTTCCTTTTTTTTTTTGTCTTTAGCTTCTGTATTTAGCTCACAAATCCATTTGTTCTGCTGCTCCCTCATTCTGACATCCACTACTAAGAAGGGGCATGTCTGGGCAACCACTAAGCCTGCCCTCACTCACCATGCATTCACTTCCTCCCTGAGTCTGCTGTGCTGTGCGGGGTCTCTTCATCCAATCACTGCAGGCTGCTCTCTAACCCCCCTCCTCTCTGTTTTCATACTGCAATCTAATAGGACATGAGTGAGCACAGAGGAGTTCTAGTCCCACCTCTTACTTCCTGGACTTTGTCCCTGCCTCTGCTTCAGCTTGGACAAAATTGATGCTGCAGCCACACAGATTATGTTCTGGAGGGTATGGGGTCCCCTAGTGGTCTTTTGAAACATATTAAAAAGGTTAAATGTTTTTCCAAGATGTACAACCAAATTTCTACCCTGACAGTGCCCATTTGGGGTTAAAGGGGTTCACCGCTGGAAAACATTATTATTATTATTATTTTTAAATCAACTGATGCCAGAAAGTTGTGAATTATTTCTGTATAAAAATCTCAACCCTTCCAGTTCTTTTCAGCTGCTGTATGCTTGAATTTCCTTTCTGTCTGACCACAGTGCTCTCTGCTGACACCTCTGTCCATGTCAGGAACTGTCAAGAGCAGGAGAGGTTTGCTATGGGGATTTGTTCCTGCTTTTGGACAGTTCCTGACATAGATAGAGGTGTCAGTAGAGAGCACTCTGGTCAGACTGGAAAGAACTACACAACTTCCTGTGGATCATACAGCAGCTGGTAAGTACTGGAAGGATTACGATTTTTATATTGAAGTAATTTAACTTTCTGGCACCAGTTGATTTAAAAAAAATTGGTCGGACTTGTCCGGTGTGAATTTTTCCACCGTGTACAATATGGGAGACGAGTGAAGATAATACAACATAAAGGAACACGGAAACTAAAACTCAGCTCTTTTGCTGCGCAGCCCAAATAAAGGGAGAGAATGGGGGAAGTAGAGACTAGGATTATATCCAATGGTCCGTAAAACATGTTCCAACGCGTAACATCAATCTGACTTGCGGCGGCTCTTTGCTAAAGGGGTTCTCCACCATAAGGTGATTTTAGTACGTACCTGGCAGACAGTAATGGACATGCTTAGGAAGGATCTGCGCTTGTCTTGGGGCTAAATGGCTATGTTGTGAGATTACCATAACACTGTGGCTAGCTTTTTGTGAACTAGTATTTCCTGTTTAAGTTTTCTTTTTTGCCTACAAATCCCATAATTCCATTTTCCTCCCTCCCACACATCAGTCACCCCACCCATTGAAACATAAATGAGCTGCATCCATTCAAAAGACCTGTGGTTTTCATTTCAATCAGGGGGCCTACAGCTGTTGCATTAGTTGCAGATTGATCTCTCTTCCACCAAGCGATCCCTCCACCCATTGAAGCAGACAGGCTCCCTGTCATCAGCTGACTAGTGAGTAAGGTCTCGGCCGCATTGCAACCTGGGAAAAATCTGAGACAACAGTCATTTTGTACGCTGTTAAAAATAAATATTGGGGTGAAAATTACAGAAGAATTGTGAGAAAACCATCACATACATGTACAGACACTATATTATGAACTACACTAACTTTACAGCCCCTGTAGCATAGTCAAATAAAAAATAATTCCTGGAATACCCCTTTAATCTCACTATCTGCTTCAAACACCTGAGCTCTCCCGAGGAAAGCCCATACCCTCCCCCCAGAGTAGATGTTGAGGGAGGTAATATTTTTAAGTTATCTTTTTCCCATTTTCAGCTCCTGTACCCATAGCCGCCGTTCTAATCCAGGGCCTCGTCCTTTTGTGGTGAAAAACAAATGAGTCAAAGTGTGACGGATACTTTGTAATATTGTCAGCTCATCTGCTGGTACCTGGAGCCGGTTCTGAGCACAGATAAAGGGCAACGTTCCACCATTCATAGGAAAATTTGCTATTTGGTTTCTTTTCAGCAGCCGCGTCTTTTTTCCTCTGGATCCGTGTAGAGATTTATCCCTGCGCAGCCTTTGATTCATGCCTGACTGCCGTGTCTATCTCTGAGAAAGGCTGCCTCTCTCTATGCATCAGATTTGCATAATCCTTTTTGCTGCCGTAATCTAGTGGAGAATAGTTACATTTGAACTTGGTGTAGGAAGCAGAAACTACAAACGTTGCAGCGTTCTCTGGCTTCTGGGCTCGTCCTTTCAGGCTACGGGCTGGAACGTGATGGGAAGGCTCCTCGTATGCCTTATGGGAAGGGACGCTGGAAAGTTGACCGTGTCTGCCAGAAAAAAATGACAAGACACGAGGGGGGTTTGTTTACAATTCAAAAATTGAAAATGAAGTGTTCTAGATCAGCTGCGGTTCTAGAGCATGTCTTTGCAAACAGTGAATTAATCGCTCTTCTTCCTGAAGTGTAGTATAAACTAGGTTTCCCAATGAGGATGCCTCTAGCTGTTGCAAAACTACAACTCCTAGCATGCCGGGACAGCCAACGGCTGTCCGGGCATGCTAGGAGTTGTAGTTTTGAAACAGCTGTGGGGGGGGGGGCCTTAGAAAAAGTAGTCCAACGTTCTCAAAAAACTGTATATAATGTCATGAACAGGGGACAGGGAGAGGTGAGCCCTAAGCTGTCCCTAAGACACCTCTCCCTGCCTGCTTGCCTAGACACCCTAGCGGTGAATGACAACTTGGAGCCGGTCCCTTCCTAGGGCTAAAGTGCATGGGCGTCAAAGTCAAGCAAAACAAACAAAACTGTACATGTTGTTGACAAGTCAGGAAAATAACGGAGTTACAATAACCGGAACAGATATCTGAATACAAACAAGGTAGGATATAGCAAACTAACATAAACAGATCAGGAAATCAAGAGCACTGTGACATATGTGCTAAAGCCAAATAGACTCCTAGCCAGGGGACATTCTCCACTAAGTGTTTAGGATACTGGCCTAGGAGGAAACTGAAATACTAAATACAAGGAAACACGGGTACAGACACAAGACTCACTCACTCCTAGATAGATGGAATAGCACAAGGCTCAGAACAGGATTCTATCCTAGGAGTAGCAGGAATAAACAGGGTAAAAACAGGATTATATAATACTAAGCAGCTGAATAGTAGGGTGTGAGTGGTTGTTCATCAGTGTAACCTGCCCTGTATAGCATTGTGGTTGATCATCATCATAGTGGGAATAGGTGCCTAATCTGCCCTTGAATCAAGAACCAGGAGGTGTGGCCTCTTTTCTTTGATTCTTGAGTCATTTTAGTCCAATTTTCTGTGATAGCTTGATGATTCTTTATCAGGAAAAATTAACAGCTTTAAAACAGGATTAGATACATTCCTGGAACAAAATAACATTAATGCTTATGAAGAAATATAAAATCCCATCCCTTCCCCAATATCGCGCCACACCCCTACCCTTCAATTCCCTGGTTGAACTTGATGGACATTTGTCTTTTTTCGACCGTAATAACTATGTAACTATGAAATGCTGGAAGTTTTTGCAAAAGTTGTGTTTTTCATACTGCGTCTTGTCAGAAAGTGTGCCCTCACACACACCTTTATGTAGAGTTGATAATGCCTCAAGGAAGGTGAAGGGCATTCAAACATTTAGTGTGGGGCCCAGTGCTTTCTAGTTATGCCCCCGATAAGTTTCAATGAAAGAGGAAGCCAGTTGGGAGCTATTCAACCTTCAAGAGCCATAGTGGAGAATCTCCTAAGAGAACGTCTCACGCTCTACAGAACTCATACATTACATGGTCTTCCATACATATGTGTCGGCCATGAGGTGTTAGTAAGAGTACCTGATCACTTTGTGACGCCAGGGCACCGCTATCCTATACACGGTCCTAGGTTGGAGACAGCTTCTCCTGGGCCAGACACGATGAGCAAATAAACACACCGACATCAGGTTACGGATAACTGTCTTTACTGAGCAGATGTAGGTGGAATTGCATAGACAGCCAGCCTTTGGTGCGAGAGTGCAGCGTAACCCCTTTGGAGCCCTGTTGCCATTCAGAGACTTGTAGTTGAATTAATTAATTCTGGTAGCTAGGGTCCTGCCAATGTACTGTAGCTTTCTCCGCAGGGGCATGAATTTCCCACACGTGAGTATTTTCTTTCAGGGTAACCAGGATAGAGAATAGGGTAGAAGTAGGCCTCTCCTCAGAGCACATGACACACAGCACACCTGAGCCAAGCTGTTGCCCAGGAGCCTTGCTTAAACTAGACTGACTAACTCCTTCCCTGTACCTCACTATACAGGGGAGACTTTGGGTTCTCATTGGCAGGCAGGGTCACATGGGCTTCACTGCAAGGTCTCATGGGTAAACCCTTAAAGGCACAATAACATGTTAAACGTTTTTACATAGATCAATAATGAAATTAATTTAGAAAAATATATTAATCTTTTATTACATTTAATACATAATTATTCCAACAACAGTGCTTTAGTGGGCCCAACACTTCGTGCTGCCAGGCTGCCCGAGACAGTCCAAAACCACGGGACAGCTACCGTTGCTGGTATACCACACATATGATTGGAGGCCATATAATGTAGCAAGTTGGGACCCACAGTTGGGACTTGCTTAACCTTGATTAGCTATAGTGGAGAAGATCTAAAAAGAGCATCTTACACTCTACAGAACTCATACATTACATGGTCTTCCATATATATGATCGGAGACCATATAATGTAGCCAGTTTGGATCCATAGTTGGGACCTACTCAACCTTTATTAGCCATAGTGGAGAATCTCTAAGAAGAACATGCCCCCCCCCCCTACGTGGGTGCCATCTAATGCTGTATTTTTGTTCCCCAGTGGGTCCTCATTTAAAGGAGATGTCTCATACTTAAAAATACAGAATAACTAATCCCCTATCCCATATTGCGAGAGGTCCAACTGCTGGGGCTCCCCGCAATCTCCTGTATGGAGCCCCGGCTCTCCCCAGTAGGGACACATCCCGATCCCTGCCTGAAGCGGGGGTCGCTATGCCCCATCCATATATCTCTATGGTAGAGCCCGAAGATGGCCGAACAGCTCTCCCATGGAAGGGGGCGTGGCGGCCCTCACTTCGGAGAGGCGGGCATGACGCGCTGCTCTCAGAGAGAGTTGGTGTAATGAAGAAAACTGTGTTCCTGTAGCGGAATGTGACCCTCCACACAGAAACACACTTTTCTGCTTTACAGCCGCCTCCCTCTCACTCCCTAACTCTAATCCTTACCCCTACCCCTAATCCTAACCCCTAATCCTTACCCCTAATCCTAACCCTAATCCCTACTCCTACTCATAACCCCTAAGCCTTACACCTACCCCCTGATCCTAACCCCTAACAGCGATCAGTGCTGAGAATGGCTGAGAGTGCTGAGCTGAAGAGCTCAGGTAACACTTGGCTATGGGTCACAGTTTTTTCACCATACAGGAGATCGCGGGGAACCCCAGTGATCGGACCCCCTGCGAATAGGGAATGCGTTTTTTTCTGTAATTTTAAGTATGAGACATCTCCTTTAATATAGTTCTAGTACATCATAGAGAGCGCTGTGTATATTCGCCTTGGATTGTCCTATGTTGAGCTGCGCCATCGGAGGCCCCTCGCTTTAGTGCCATATTGTTCTCAAGGATCTTTTTTCTTCGATGAATGGATAATTTGAGCATTCGCTGATCATGTATAAAAACCTGTCCAGGTGTGGGAAGAGGGGCCCCTGTATTTGATGTATGGATCTCATGCTGCACATAGGCATATAGCTCATTACCCGGCGCCTCCTTCCACTTCTCAGGTGACACCGCGGTAGTTAAAGTCTTCTACCGGATCCACTTATTCTTCTTTATCTCGACTCTTGTACAATTAGCAGAATTTAAGGGATGTCTCATTTCCCCTCTCCATTCATAAAACCTCGGTTCTAATTACAACGTTGCTATCGTTCTCGCTATATTAAGTCTTAAAGACGACGCGGATACATCAGAGGGGACGCAGCTGCTGGAAAATTCCTCATCACAATCGCTGGAGCGAATTAAAGACAATACAGTTGCGTCTGAAGGGAAACGATTTACGGGACGCGCACTTTTTAGTCTTCATGCTTTTTGTATGGTGAAGTCACTGGTGAAATGTAACATCCAATTCACTAGGAAAATTCCAATGTTATACCAGAATCATCAAATGTATTATAATAACATCCAAGATAAAGTCTCGGCACTGCAACCACCTATACAGCTTGTAGGAGAATAGTAAAGTCCCAACTAGACATCTCCTCCCGTAGCTGCTGACACAGGTTGTGCTCATTCTCTCAAGTACAACATATCATCCGGAAATAAACAGGGCACTCACCATCCAGCTGCTTGCAACAGACATGACACGGACAAACATCAAGTGAGGTAGTAACTTCGGGCAATGGTGCAGTTTTAAAATGGTCTCTTGTAATAATGCCCCCCTTGGTGCCCTGCACAGTTAAAGTGAGTAGGTTACTAGGCCCCCTATTAGGTTGATAGGTTCACCACTAAGTATGTCTCCCACATCAGTCCAATTTTTCCCCATTTTTCAGTTAGTCCCCCCATTGGACAGGTATGTCTCCCCTGTATTCAGGTAGTCATACCAGTAGGCAGGTAGTCCCTTTCAATAGGCAGGTTGTCCTACAGTAGGTAGATAGCCCCCCCCCCCAGTAGTCAGGTATACCCCAGTATGTAGGCAGTCCACCCCAGTAGGCAGGCAGCCCCATCAATAGGTTGTCTCCTTAACAGGTAGGTAGTCCTCCCCATTACCCTTTAGTCTATCCTCCCCTCAGTAGGCAGAGAGTCCCCACAATAAGCAGGTATATCCTCTAGTAGGTTGGTAGTCACCCCTGTCGACAGGTAGTCCTCCCCATTACCCCTTTAGTGAAACATATCCCCAGTAGGCAGAAAGTCCACACAATAAGCAGGTATATCCTCCAGTATGTAGGTAGTCAACCCTGTCGGCAGGTAGTCCCCAAATTTTCCAGGAAGTCGCACCCCCCTCCCTAGTAGACAGGTAGTTCATCCTACCTATTAATATACAAAAAAAAAGAAAAACAAAATACTACTTACTTCCGACAGCCTGCCTGGTCCTTCCTCCTCCGCCCTAGTGCAGGCAGCACCCATGACTGATGTTGCCGTCAATATCAGGATAGAGGTCACCCTCTGCCCCCGGGTGTAGGCCGCAACCTTAAGCTGTCTGTGGTGCCCACTGGCTCAGGAACTCGGGACCAGTGTCATGGATTTCCCGGGTAACAAGCAGATTACATAGCGGGTATAGATAAATCATAAAGCGGCCCATATATACCGGGGATTGGGAATATTAATCCACTTAGATCCCTTTGTGGTTCAATCAATACGAGAACAACATAAACTATTTAAATCCACCATATTGCTGCAAAATAAAAATGTATAAAAAAAACTCCAGGAAGGGGAGGGGGGGGGGGCAAATACTTTTTTTTGTGTAAGCAATTTACATATATTTGTATGCATCTTGTGTATGGAATGTGACTTGCTTCATTTTCTCCTTTCCCATCCCGCTCGGCTACAATGCTACATTACGGATAATTGCGCCGTTCTGGTTATAGATTTCCTCGTGCCCTCCAGTAAGGAAACAATGTGCGGAGTGTATATTTAAATCAGATCTTATAATGTATAGATGAGAAGGAAATTGCTCTCCTCTCTGCCGAGCATCAATATTTATACACAGTAAACCGCTTGTTTCGGAACATGTCTTAAATTGTTGTGTTTCATCTCGCTCTTCCCCCGTGGAACAAAAGAAGCTGTTTTTCTATACATTAAAGTTGACGAGCGCGTCCTTTCATGTCGCAATTTCTTCGGGGCAGGGTAATTTCTATGTATACAAGATATTGGTCGGGAAATCGAGATTTTCAATTAATATATTCATGAGAGTTACAAAGATATGAGAAGCTATAATATTGGTCATATGATTACTAGCCTCAAGTGGCGCCACCTGCTGTCAGAAGGGTGGGGTAACACAGCGATAACCCCTTCCCAACTGCATTCGGGAAGTAAGCCCGTGCCATACCCAAAGGGTGCCAGCTGCAAATAGCAGCCGGCACCCCTTGGGTATGGCACGGGCCCCCCCCCCCCCCCCCGTTGGGCATGACGTGGGCCAACAGCTGGTAATGACTGACATCAGAGATCACTCCAATACTGGTCATTTTAAATGTTGTGATCGCTAGCGATCTTAACAGTTTTTTGGCGTGTCTTGTGGTCCAATCGGGCTGCCCTGACAACTGATCAGCACCCCGCAATGTAATCATGGGGTGCCGATTAGTTGTCAGGGCAGCCCAAGGCCTGTACCGATTGAGTGCCGATCTAATAGATCAATGTAATGCATATACATTTAAGTAATTAAGCGCATCGTTTCTTGGCACAATTTCTTCGGGGCAGGGTAATTTCTATGTATACAAGATATTGGTCGGAAAATCAAGACTATGAATTAATATATTCATGAGAGTTACGAGAAGCTATAATATTGGCCATTTGATTACTAGTCTTAAAGGGGTTCTCCGGGGCTTACACATCTCATCCCCTATCCAAAGGATAGGGGATAAGATGCCAGATCGCGGGCGTCCCGACGCTGGGGACCCCCAGGATCATGCACGCAGCACCCCGTTTGTAATCAGTCCCCGGAGTGTGTTCGCTCCGGGTCTGATTACCGACGACCACAAGGCCGGCGGCGTATGACGTCACGCCTCCGCCCCCGTGTGACGTCACGCTCCGCCCCTCAATGCAAGCCTATGGGAGGGGGCATGATTGCTGTCACGCCCCCTCCTGTAGGCTTGCATTGAGGGGCAGAGCGTGACGTCACACGGGGGCAGAGGCGTGACGTCATACGCCGCCGGCCTTGTGGTCGTCGGTAATCAGTCCCGGAGCGAACACGCTCCGGGGACTGATTACAAACGGGGTGCCGTTTGCATGATCCAGGGGGTCCCCAGCGGCGGGACGCCTGCGATCAGGCATCTTATCCTCTATCCTTTGGGATGAGATGTGTAAGCACCGGAGAACCGCTTTAATTGGCGCCATCTGCTGTCAGAAGGGGGGTGACAGAGAGATAACCCGTTTCCAACTACATTCAGGAAATGATCCCGTGCAATACCCCATAGGTAAAGCAGCCGTCACCCGTTGGGTATGGAGCGGGTCAAAAGCTGGTAATGCCAGTCAATTAACTGAAGTTTTTTTGGTGCGCGTCAAACCGGGCTTCCCTGACAACTGATCGGCACCCCACAATGTAATTGCGGGGTGCCGATCAGTTGTCAGGGCAGCCCAAAGCCTGTACCAATTGGGTTCCAATATGATCAATGCAATCCATATGCATAACATTGATCTGTATAAGCAATCAAACGATTGCTTATAAAAGGCCCTCAGGGTGGCTAAAATATGATAAAAAAAATATTCCCCACATTAAAAATAATTAAAATAAAATAAAAAAAATAATAATATTTCTATTTCTATGTATACAAGATAATGGTCGAAAAATCAAGATTTTGAATTAATATATTCTGAGCACTTTCATGTTTTAAGATGCTATAATATTGACCATTTGATTACTAGTTCAAAGTGTGCCACCTGCTGTCAAAAGGGGGTTGACAGAGAGGTAACCCCTTTCCAACCAGATTAAAGGAGTGGGCCCATGCCCTACCCAACGGGTGTCGGCTGTGAATAGCAATCATGGCATTTTAATGTTTTTTTGGTGTGTATTTCTGGTGACTCCAATCGGGCTGCCCTGACAATTGATCGGCACCCTGCAATGTAATCAAGGGGTGCAGATTAGTTGTCAGGGCAACCCAAGGCCTGTACCGATTGAGCGGTGATCTAATAGATCAATGTAATACATATACATTTAAGTAAACAAGCGCGTCCTTTCATGTCGCAATTTCTTCCGGGCAGGGTAATTTCTATGTATAGAAGATATTGGTAGGAAAATTGAGATTTTGAATTAATATATTCATGAAAGTTACAAAGTTATGAAAAGCTATAATATTGGCCATTTGATTACTAGTCTTAAGTGGCGCCATCTCCTGTCAGAAGGGGGGTGACAGAGAGATAACCCGTTTCCCACTGCATTCAGGAAGTGTGCCTGCTAATGCCGGTCAATTAACTAAAGTTTTTTTAGTGCACGTCCAACCGGGCTGCACTGACAACTGATCGGCACACCGTGATGAAATCGCGGGGTGCCGATCAGTTGTCAGGGCAGCCCGGAGTCTGTACCAATTGGGTGCCAATCTAATAGATCAATGTCGCGTCCTAGGGGCATTCCACATACTTAGATACATGTAGGGATATTAGGAAACGCCTACGAGATAGAGGGTACGACAAACACACAATAGCCAGAGCAGAGGGTATTGTCAATTCCAAACCGCCGGGACATTACCTAAAGGACAAACCATTGCATATACATAATGATATGGACAATACTCTAACTTTCACCACAGCATTTTCTAATCAGTTTGCCGATATCAGAAATATCATTCATAAACACATACCAGTGTTACATCACGACTCCATTATGTCACAAATATTACAAGCCAAAAATGTAAAAGTAATTCCACGCAAAGCCAGATCCCTATATACCCAATTATCACCTAGTGACATCACTACTTATAATAATCAGGGCGATACCTGGCTTCCCACCAAAGGGAACTATCAGTGTGGAAGAAATAGATGTAGCAACTGTAAATTCATGACCAATTACAATACGTTTAAATCTTGTGTCACCAGTATCAGTTACAACATTAAAAGTTACATCAACTGCCATACCCACCATGTTGTGTACAGCATCACTTGCGTAGACTGTAAACTACAATATATCGGATGCACCAGCAGAAAACTTAAAGTCAGGATTCAGGAGCACTTACTTCAGGAACACTTACCCACAAATGTTCAATTTACAAACAGATCCATGTCGGGCATAACAAGACATATAGTTGAAAATCATGACGGCATTGTTCCCAGGATAGAGGTCACAGGATTAGAGAGAGTACGCCCTCCCCGGAGAGGGGGAGACTGGTACAAGGCTTTGTTCAGACGGGAGGCGTTTTGGATCCTATGCATGGACTCGTGTTTCCCGTCTGGACTTAACTACAGACAGGATTTGTCTTATATTTATTAATATTTTGTATATGTGTCTAGTGATATTTATCCCTGTTCCCAGTTTATACATTTATATATTTCTCCTCTTTTGATATATTTTTTGATACATTTTGACAAATTCTGATACTCTTTGATGAATTTATACTTCACCTGTGGGTCTACGCCCATAGGCGGTTTACAAACCCCACCTTCCTCTATCCACCATGGGATATGAGGGTATATAAGGAAGTCATGCTGGTTATTGTAGTTGCCATGATTAAGACTTAGCGTTAAGTCGAAACGCGTTGGTGCGTTTTGTGTTACTATTTTTCTATGTTTTTATTATTGCTCATGCACTGGATTTTTACATGAAGAAATAAACTTGGAATGTTACCCAGCCTTGGGTGCTCCACCTGAGGACTTGGCCTCAGAGATTCATCCGAAGCTCCCGCTGGTTCAGGTGTATTGTGCCACGATTCCTTGCATCTTGGACACGACTGGGTAAGCTCATATATCTCCTTTTTTCTATTGCATTTTTTAGTCGCCTTAGGGGCCTTTGATTGTCTATACAGATCAATGTAATGCATCTGGATTGCACTGATCTATTAGATTGTCACCCAATTGGTACAGGCTTTGGGCTGCCCTAATAACTGATCGGCACCCCGATTGGATGGGCCCCTAAAAAAGTTATGAGATGCTGTAATATTTGCTAAATAAAAATCAGTAGTGGCCTCAAGTGGCGCCACCTGTTGTGAGAAGGGAGGTGACACTGAGGTAACCACTTCCCAACTGCATTCGGGAAGTGGGTCCGTGCCATGCCCAGCAGCTACCGGCTGCAAATAGCAGCCAACACCCATAGGGTACGGGCCAACAGCTGTTAATGACAGACACTAGAGATCGCACCGACGCCGGTCATTTTACTGTTTTTTTTTTTTATATATATATAGATAAATGCCTTGTCAGGGCAGCCCCAGGCCTGTACCAATTGAGTGCCGATCTAATAGATCAATGGAATCCATATGCATTAAATTGCTCTATAGAAGCAATCAAACAATTGCTTATAAAAGGCCACTTTATAAAAAAAATTTAGAAAATTATTCTTTTTTCAATCCCCCCAAAAATAATAAAAATACATTAATAAATAAACATATTAGGCATCTCAAAATTATGTGGATTCGGGAACTATTAAATGACCCCATTACTGATCCTGTGTGGTCAACGGCATAAACATAAAAAAAAAATTCAAATGCCAAAATTGTTGATTTTTGGTCCCATGACATAGAGAAACAAATTGACTAAAAAGTGATCAAAAAGTCAACACTATCCAAAATAGATAGATAGATAGATCACAATAGATAGATAGATAGATAGATAGATAGATAGATGGATAGATATGAGATAGATAGATAGATAGATGGATAGATATGAGATAGATAGATAGATAGATAGATAGATAGATACGAGATAGATAGATATGAGATAGATAGATAGATGGATGGATAGATATGAGATAGATAGATAGATGGATGGATAGATATGAGATAGATAGATAGATATGGGATAGATAGATATGAGGTAGATAGATATGAGATAGATAGATATGAGATAGATAGATAGATATGAGATAGATAGATAGATATGGGATAGATAGATAGATATGGGATAGATAGATAGATAGATAGATAGATAGATGGATAGATATGGGATAGATGGATAGATATGGGATAGATAGATAGATAGATATGAGATAGATAGATAGAAATAAATAGTTATGAGAGAGATAGATAGATGTGAGATAGATAGATAGATGTGAGATAGATATAGATACATATGAGATAGATAGCTAGATAGATATGAAATAGATAGATAGATAGATATAAGAGAGATAGAGAGACACATGTCATGATTTCTAGGGAGTAGTGAGCCCTAAAGCTCTAAGGCCACTCTCTGCCTACTTGCCTAGACACCGTAGCGGTGAATGACAACTGGGCCCCAGTCCTTTCCTGCACTAAAGTGCATGAGCGTAAGAGTAAAACAAAACAAACAGAACTGTACATGTCGGGAAACAAGTCAGGAACATAACGGGAATACAACAAAGCTACAAACAGATAATACAAGGCAGGATATAGCATACTAACAAACAATTCAAGAACCAGGATCAAGATTAACGTCAGGTATGATAATATGAACAAGACTAGATATGGGGATAAGTTTACAGCAGACAAAAGCAGAAGATGCAGGGGATGAACAGGTTAACTGAATGTCAGAACACTAAATGGGTCAGGAAATCAAGGGCACTGTTCACACTGGACTCCGATCAAGGAACACACTAGACACCCCACTCCAAACATGGAGGGACATCAATACCAAAGCCAAATAGGCTCTTAGCCACCAAGTGATCAGGATACTGACCTAGGAAGAAACAAAAATCCTAAATACAAGCAAACATGAGTACAGACACAAGACTCACTCACTCCTAGATAGACAGATTAGCACAAGGCTCAGAACAGGATTCTATCCTAGGAGATCAGGATCAAACAAGGTCAAAACAGGACTGACAAATGCATAGTGTGAATATGGACTAAGGCAGCACAAAGCAGAACGAACAATACAAGAATACTGAAACCCAACAAAGGTACTAAAACAAGGCAGGCTAAAATCTATGTATCAGACAGGACAGATAACCATGGCCAAAACTCATACACAAACATGGTCAGAGTAACAGGTGTAATTACCAGCCCAGAACAGCACCTGAAGTGGCCTTATATATCCTCCCAGTGCTGAAGGGTTAACTCTCTCCAAACCTGGGAGAATAAACACAGAAACTGTTCAGACACAGGACAGGACCCAAAGCAGAAAAATGCAAATACAGATAAACGGACAATACAGCAAGAATAATTAACACTAAGCTGGTCAGAGTGCAGTACAAACAACACACACATTATATACACACAATAGACAAGTGCTGCACACACAATACACACACACACACCAGACAAGTGCTGCACACACAACATATACATTACACACATATCAGACAAGTGCTGCACACACAACACACACACCAGACAAGTGCTGCACACACAACATATACATTACAAACATATCAGACAAGTGCTGCACACACAACACACACATTATACACACATATCAGACAATCGCTGTACACACAACATATACATTACACAAATATCAGACAAGTGCTACACACACAACACACACATTACACACACAACATATACATTACACACACATCAGACAAGTGCTGCACACACAAGACATACATTACACACACAACATATACATTACACACACACATCAGACAAGTGCTGCACACACAACACATACATTACACAAACATCAGACAGGTGCTGCACACACAACACACACATTACACACACACCAGACAAGTGCTGCACACACAACATCTAAATTACACACACATCAGACAAGTGCTGCACACCCAACACATACATTACACAAACATCAGACAAGTGCTGCACACACAACACACACATTACACACACACCAGACAAGTGCTGCACACACAACATATGCATTACACACACATCAGTCAAGTGTTGCACACACAACACATATATTACACAAACCTCAGACAAGTGCTGCACACACAACACATATATTACACAAACATCAGACAAGTGCTGCACACACAATACACACATCGCACACACACCAAACAAGTGCTGCACACACAACACATATATTACACAAACATCAGACAAGTGCTGCACACACAACACATATATTACACAAACATCAGACAAGTGATGCACACACAATACACACATTACACACACCAGACAAGTGCTGCACACACAATACACACATTACACACACATCAGACAAGTGCTGCACACACAACACATTTATTACACAAACATCAAACAAGTGCTGCACACACAATACACACATTACACACACCAGACAAGTGCTGCACACACAATGCACACATTACACACACATCAGACAAGTGCTGCACACACATTACACACACCAGACAAGTGCTGCACACACAATACACACATTACACACACCAGACAAGTGCTGCACACACAACACATTTATTACACAAACATCAGACAAGTGCTGCACACACAATACACACATTACACACACCAGACAAGTGCTGCACACACAATGCACACATTACACACACATCAGACAAGTGCTGCACACACATTACACACACCAGACAAGTGCTGCACACACAATACACACATTACACACACCAGACAAGTGCTGCACACACAATACACACATTACACACACCAGACAAGTGCTGCACACACAATACACACATTACACACACCAGACAAGTGCTGCACACACAACATCTAAATTACACACACATCAGACAAGTGCTACACCCACATTATATACACAAATCAGAAAAGTGCTGCACACACAACACACACATCACAAACACACCAGACAGGTGCAGCACATACAGTAAATAAGTGAAGCGCACACATCACACATTTTTCATGGAAAACAAACTGCACAAGCATCAAACTCAAGCCACTCCTAAAGCCGACATGTCACTCATACACAGAGGTTACGGTCAATCACATCGATATGAATACTCACCACATCCAAATACAGAATGCTGAATGTACAAAGCCCCTTCCTGTTAAATAAGCCACACCCAATGAACTGCTAAGCCACACCCCAATTGGTCAGGGTCTGACCACCATCTGGTGCACTTGTCAGGACCATAATGTAATCTGTTAAAAGGGTACTCCGGTGGAAAACTTTTTTTAATCAACTGGTGCCAGAAAGTTAAACAGATTTATAAATTACTTCTATTAAAAAATCTTAATCCTTCCAGTACTTATTAGCTGCTGAATACTACAGAGGAAATTATTTTCTTTTTGGAACACAGAGGTCTCTGCTGACATCACGAGCACAGTGCTCTCTGCTGACATCTCTGTCCATTTTAAGAACTGTTCAGAGCTGCATATGTTTGCTATGGGGATTTTCTCCTCCTCTGGACAATTCTTAAAATGGACAGAGATGTCAGCAGAGAGCACTGTGCTCGTGATTCAGCAGAGAGCTCTGTGTTCCTCTGTAGTAGGAACCAGTTTCTGGCACCAGTTGATTTATTAAAAAAAAAAAAGTTTTCCACCGGAGTTCCCCTTTAACCCCTTAACGACCAAGGACGTATATTTACGTCCTTGGCAGGCTCCTGCCATATAACGCGGGGTCACGCGGTGACCCCGCGTCACATCGGGTCGGTCCCGACATGTATCTGAAGCCGGAACCTGGGGCTAATAGCACGCGGCAGCGATCGTGGTGCCGCGCGCTATTAACCCTTTAGACGCGGCGTTCAAAGTTGAACGTCGCGTCTATACCGAAAGTGAAAGTTGCCCGGCTGCTAAGTGGGGCTGATCGGGGCCACCGCAGTGAAAATGCGGTGTACCGATCAGCTGGGACACGAGCGGAGGTCCTCTTACCTTCCTCCGGCGTGCCCCTGCGGCGATTGATTGCTCCAAGCCTGAGATGCAGGCTTGAGCAATCGACCGCCGATAATCATGATCAATGCGAAGCTATGGCTTTGCAGTGATCAGTGTAAAAGATCAGTAAGTGCAGTGTTATGATTAGTGTTGAGCGGCATAGGCCATATTCGAATTCGCGAATATTCGCGAATATATGGACGAATATTCGTCATAAATTCGCGAATATTCGCATATTCGTAACATTCTCGTTTTATTTTCGCATATGCGAAAATTCGCACATACAAAATTAACATAAGCAAACATTCGCATATGCGACAATTCGCACACCGGTCTCACACAGTAGTATTAGAGCCTTCTTTACACCACACAAGCTGGAAGCAGAGAGGGGTGATCACTGTGATGTTTACTGTGAAGAAAAAAAATTAAAAATAAAAACGAATATTCGTAATTACGAATATATAGCGCTATATTCGCGAATATTCGCGAATTCGCGAATATGCGATATTCGCGAATAAAATTCATATTGCGAATGTTCGCGAGCAACACTAGTTATGATCCCTATGGGAGCTATAAGACTGCAAAATGAAGTGTAAAAAAAAAGAATAAATGTCATTTAACCCTTTCCCTAATAAAAGTTTGAATCACCCCCCTTTTCCCATAAAAAAAAAAAATGTAAATAAAAATAAATATAAATATGTGTGGTATCTCCGCGTGCGTAAATGTCCGAACTATAAAAATATATCATTATTTATACCGCACGGTCAATGGCGTACGCGTAAAAAATTCCAAAGTCCAAATTAACGTCTTTTTGGTCACTTTTTATATCATGAAAAAATGAATAAAAAGCGATCAAAACGTCCGATCAATACAAAAAAGGTACCGCTAAAAATGTCAAATCACGGCGCAAAAATTGAGCCCTCATACCGCCCGTACGTGGTAAAATAAAAAGTTATAGGGGTCAGAAGATGACAATTTTAAACGTATACATTTTTCTGCATGTAGTTATGATTTTTTACAGAAGTCCGACAAAATCAAACCTATATAAGTAGGGGATCATTTTAACCGTATGGACCTACAGAATAATGATAAGGTGTCATTTTTACCGAAAAATGTACTGCGTAGAAACGAAAGTCCCCAAAAGTTACAAAATGGCGCTTTTTCTTCAATTTCGTCGTACAATGATTTTTTTTCCGTTTCGCCGTATATTTTTGGGTAAAATGACTGACGTCACTGCAAAGTAGAATTGGTAGTGCAAACAATAAGCCATAATATGGATTTTTAGGTGCAAAATTGAAAGGGTTATGATTTTTAAAAGGGGAGGAGGAGAAAACGAAATTGCAAAAACGGAAAAGCCCGTGGTCCTTAAGGGGTTAAGGCATTAAGGAAGACCCCACTGCCACAGCACAGGATACATGTATATATGCTCCCCCCATCCCCATCCCCACTGTAGATGTGTATATTATTTGTGTACATATGCATTTACTATAATGGACAAAATGGTGACATTTTCTAGCTCATTGTGCGGTGCATATCTGTGCTACTCAAAACTATGGGAAACATTGCCTCAAGGTGACAACGTGGCACCATATGGAATACGCACCGCTCTGCACTGCACACCTGCGCCGCGTGAGTTTGTTAATATGGATGAGTTTTTTCGGGTCATGATTTTTGTGCACAGTGTGGCGGCATTGCTTATTATGAGGTCACTGATACTGTGCACACTGTACATGCCGTCACCTGCTCATGGCTGTGTGTACACCTGTGTCTATCGATGGCTGATATAATGTGTGATATGTGTAAAAATATGTATAATCTGTGCCGTTCGCACTGCGCTTATCTCAGTTATTGTCCCCTGAGGAAGCTTACACTGCTGAAACACGTCGGGGCGTGAACAGACAGGATAGGAAGTGTGAGCTTAGTTTTAGGTTTAGTGGTCAGAAAGAAAACTGCAAGACTTCTTGTGGATTATTTTATTATATAGACCAGAGTTTCCCAACCAGTGTGCCTCCAGCTGTTGCAAAACTACAGCTCCCAACATGCCCGGACAGCCAACGGCTGTCCGGGCATGCTGGGAGTTGTAGTTTTGCAACAGCTAGAGGCACACTGATTGGGAAACATTGATATAGGTCATGAAATAGAAAGTAATAAATTAGTATTAAGCAGTGGACTTCCTCCATGATGTCCATATATATACAGTGGTCCCTCAACATACAATGGTAATTCGTTCCAAAAGAGCCATCGTTTGTCGAATCCATCGTATGTTGAGGGATTCGTGCAATGGAAAGTATAGGAAGCTGTACTCACCTGTCCCGGCCGCTCGCGATGGTGTCCCTGCCGCTCCCGATGGTGACCCCGGCCTCCGCTGGGCTCTCCTGGTCTTCTCCGGTCCTCCGCTGTCTTCTCCGGTCCTCTGCTGTCGCATTTTGCGCTTCCGGATAGCTCTTAATGCGATGGCCCCGACATAAAAAAGCATTGTATGTCGATGCTGACATCGTCATGCGATGGCCTCTGAGAGGCCATCGTATGTCGGTTTGATCATATGTCGGGGCCATCGTAGGTCAGGGGGTCACTGTGTGTATATATGTATATATATATATATATATATATATATACAGCAACAGGAGAATACAGCAGCACACTGCTAGCACAATGATGTAGATGAAACATGAGTATATAGATGAAACATGAGTATATAGATAAAACATAAAAAGCTATACAGCTGTAGTGCAATAAATGAAGATATGAAATTATGAGGTACTTAGCTTGCAAATTTGGCGCCAAATAGCATGAACCGTCTCACCACAGTAAGGTGACCTCATTCTGGGACGGACCCTACACTATGAATATGCCTCTGTGTGAACAGTTCAGCAGGCATTGCAAGGTCTGAAACATCCAAGGCACCTTATATACACCTAATAGAGGTGGGTGGGGTGCAGGAGCCAACATGGAGGCAGCCACTCCCTCGTATGTGTAATACAACCAAAGAATAAGTTGGCCAGCACTATTAATTCCAAACTATTGTAAAAACCTGGCTTACAGGTGCAAGCTGCTGGGCTAAATATACAGCAACAGGAGAAAACAGCAGCACATTGCTAGCACAAAGATATAGATGAAACATGAGTATATAGATAAAACATGAGTATATAGATAGAACATGAAAAACTATACAGCTGTAATGCAATAAATGAAAATATGAAACTATGAAATTATGAGGTACTTAGCTTGCAAATTTGGCACCAAATAGCGTGGACCGTCCCACCACGGTAACGTGACCTCATTCTGGGACGGACCCTACACTGTGAATATGCCTCTGTGTGAACAGTACAGCAGGCATGCAAGGTCTGAAACACAGTTTGGTTAATAGTGCTGGCCAACTTATTCTTTGGTTGTATTACACATACGGGGGAGTGGCTACCTCCATGTTGGCTCTTGCACCCCATCCACCTCTACCAGGTGTATATAAGGTGCCTTGGATGTTTCAGACCTTGCATGCCTGCTGTACTGTTCACACAGAGGCATATTCACAGTGTAGGGTCCGTCCCAGAATGAGGTCACCTTACCCTGGTGGGACAGTCCACGCTATTTGGCGCCACATTTGCAAGCTAAGTACCTCATAATTTCATAGTTTCATATCTTCATTTATTGCATTACAGCTGTATAGCTTTTCATGTACTATCTATATACTCATGTTTTATCTATATACTCATGTTTCATCTATATCTTTGCTGCTGTATTCTCCTGTTTCTGTATATTTAGCCCAGCAGCCTGCACCTGCAAGCCAGGTGTTTTACAATAGTTTGGATTAATAGTGCTGGCCAACTTATTCTTTAGTTTTATATATATATATATATATATATATATATATATATATATATATATATAAAAAAAATTATATATATTATTATTATTATTATATTATTTAATTATTTTGAAATTATTATTTTTAAATATTTTGTAATATTTTTTAATTATTATTTTAAATTTTTTATTATTTAATTATTATTATTTAATTATTATTTATTTATTAATATTATTATTATTTTATTTAATTATTTATTTTAAACTCAAACTGTTTAAACTTTCTTCGGTTTCCTCAGCTTCGAATGAATTTATCAAAATTAAAAGCTTCTAATCCATGCAGAGAATAGATTGCGCCGACGACCTTTGCAAGCCACCAGATGCGTCTATACATCTTCACTATTGTGATCAATTCTAAGTGTTGATCTGTTAATAAAAGGGAGCGGAGGAAGCCGTTTCCCGCATTGTGGACGGAGGGGTCGCCGCTGAGGTTTAGGTATTATTTACCGTTAAAGTTCACGGATGGCGGCGTCTGATGACATCATTGATTTGACATTTATAAACATCAATTAGCTGAATGTCTCTATATATTATGACCTTTAAAAGTCCCAATTTACCACTGGGACAATTTTTTTTCCAATTAAATAAAAAGGAAAAAAAAAAAAAAAACTGAAGAAAAAAAATATTAATTTAAAGGGGTACTTTGGTGGAAAACTTTTTTTTTTTTTTTTTATCAACTGGTGCCAAAAAGTTAAACAGATTTGTAAATTACTTCTATTATAATGTCTTAATCCTTCCAGTACTTATTAGCTGCTGAATACTACAAAGGAAATTCTTTTCTTTTTAGAACACAGTGCTCTCTGCTGACATCATGACCACAGTGCTCTCTGCTGACACCTCCGTCCATTTTAGGAACTGTCCAGAGCAGCATATGTTTGCTCTGAGATTTTCTCCTGCTCTGGACAGGAAAATGGCTAATTTGGTCCATTCTGGATATTCCCCTTAAGGGTATCCTCACTTTTGTGGCCAAGGTTTAGACATTAACCCCTTAACGACGAAGGACGTATATTTACGCCCGCGTCATATCGGGTCGGTCCCGGCGGGCTATCAACGGCCGGGACCCGCGGCTAATACAGGACATCACCAATACAGGACTATATAAGTAGGGGATCATTTTAACCGTATGGACCTACAGAATAATGATAAGGTGTCATTTTTACCGAAATATGCACTGTGTAGAAACGAAAGCCCCCAAAAGTTACAAAATTGCATTTTTTCTTCAATTTTGGCGCACAATGATTTTTTTTCCGTTTCACTGTGAATTTTTGGGTAAAATGACTGATGTCACTGCAAAGTAGAATTGGTGACGCAAAAAATAAGCCATAATATGGATTTTTAGGTGGAAAATTGAAAGGGTTATGATTTTTTAAAGGTTAGGAGGAAAAAACGAAAGTGCAAAAACGGAAAAACCCTGCGTCCTTAAGGGGTTAAAGGGTTTTTCAGAAAAAAACTTTTTTTTTTTTATATCAACTGGTTCCAGAAAGTTAAACAGATTTGTAAATTACTTCTATTAAAAAATCTCAATCCTTCCAATAATTATCAGCTGCTGAAGTTGAGTTGTTGTTTTCTGTCTGGAAACAGTGCTCTCTGCTGACATCTCTGCTTGTCTCGGGAACTGCACAGAGTAGAAGAGGTTTGCTATGGGGATTTGCTTCTACTCTGCACAGCTCCTGAGACGTGTCATCAGAGAGCACTTAGACAGAAAATAACAACTCAACTTCAGCAGCTCATAAGTACTGAAAGGATTAGGGCTTTTTAATAGAAGTAATTTACAAATCGGTTTAACTTTCTGGAGCCAGTTGATATATAAGTTTTTCCCTGGAGCCAGTTGATATATAAAAAGTTTTTCCCTGGATAACCCCTTTAACCTGTTAAGGACGGCGGGAATATCCATACGCCCCCGTTTTGTCTCCGCTGCTAGCTGGTTGGGGTCCAGACCGGGATGCCTGCTGGAATCTTTCAGCAGGCGGCATCCCAGCACATCGCCGAGAGGGGTCCTGAGACCCCCCATGTCGGTGATCAGAGAAAATCGCATGTCAATTCAGACATGCGATTTTCTCCAATTCCGGGCTGATCGGGTCTCTGGTGACCCGATCACCCGGAAAATAGGGATGATCGGAGTTGTCAGTGACAGCCCCGATCATCCTGAGGGATAGGAGCAAGGTTGCAGTGCTGCGATCTCCTTCTATCCCCTGCAATTAGTCAGAACTGAGTTCTGACCAATGGCAGCGCAGGACAGAGGGTTGCCATGGAAACCCCCCATTCTGCCCACCCCTGGATGTCGGGCAGAACGGGGGCATAAGATGGCGGCGGTTACCTGATGAGAAGATGCGTGGGGCCCTGCGATCATCACAGACATCAGCGGAGATCACGGCTCAGGTAGGGAATCGACGGTGGGGGGAGAAATGAAAGTGAAAGTAAAGTGATCTTTACTGTGGCAACCACTAGGAAGGCCGGACTGCAACTCCCAGCATGCCCAGACAGCCAAAGGCTGTCTGGGCATTCTGGGAGTTGTAGTTTTGCAACATCTGGAGGGTCACAGTTTGGTGACCACTGTTACAGTGGTGCCCAAACGGTAGCCCTCCAGGTGTTGCCAAACTACAACTCTCAGCATGCCTAGACTCCCCAGACATGCTGGGAGTTGTAGTTCTGTAATATCTGTCCTTTCAGATTTTGCAATTTTCATGACATTTTTGAAAATTGCTGCTCTACTTTGAAGCCCTCTAATTTAAAAAAAAAAAAAAAAGTAAAAATAAGTCCATTTTATGATGCCAACATAAAGCGGACATGTTGTATTTGTGAATAAAAATTAAATTTATTGGGAATATCCATTTTCCTTACAATTAGAGAGCTTCAAAGTTAGAAAAATGCGAAATTTTCTAAATTTTCATGAAATGTTGGGATTTTTCACCAAGAAAGGATGCAAGTAACGCCGAAAATTTACCACCAAAATAAAGTAGAATATGTCACGAAAAAACAATCAGAATATTCGGTAAAAGCGTCTTAGAGTTATTAACGCTTAAAGTGACGGTGGTCAGAATTGCGAAAAAGGGCTCAGTCCTTAAGGTGAAAAAGGGCTCAGTCCTTAAGGGGTTAAAGGCTGTGTTGGGACACAACATTAACCCCTGTTATACAGGGCGTGCACTCACTACTATACAGTACATTGGAGCAGAGGGGCATTTCTTTACTGTTGTCACATGAAAATATAGTAGAAAATATCCTCTATCTATCTATCTATCTCATATCTATCTATCTATCTCATATCTATCTATCTCATATCTATCTATCTATCTCATATCTATCTATCTCATATCTATCTATCTATCTCATATCTATCTATCTCATATCTATCTATCTCATATCTATCTATCTATCTATCTATCTCATATCTATCTATCTATCTCATATCTATCTATCTATCTATCTATCTATCTCATATCTATCTATCTATCTATCTCATATCTATCTATCTCATATCTATCTATCTATCTATCTCATATCTATCTATCTCATATCTATCTATCTATATCATATCTATCTATCTATCTATTTATCTCATATCTATCTATCTATCTATCTATCTATCCATCTATCTATCTATCTATATATATACAGTGAGGGGTGGACTTATATACTTTACAGGTCCTTCTATATCTGACAAACTTATCTAAACATCTATTGGTTTAAAAAATGCAAAGAAATCAAAGCAACTTTCTTTTTGCACAGAAGTTTAGAATGAGAACGATCTGCACCAGGAGACATTATTGGTTTTTCCTAAATAACGCCGGACACATTTCCCCATCTGTATTTAATATTGGCTCCAGATACCTGTGGAGACTTAATATATTTAATCAGATTGTGAATTTTATATTCACTTCTGGCGATTCCTAAATCAATTATTAATTCTTTTTCATTTTCATTTTAAACCTAATAATCATTTTCTCTTATAGATATGAATACACATGAGATGAATGATATTCAAAGTCAGAAGATCCCGTCACAGTTAGGCTGGGTTTACACTACGGCTCCCGTATACGGCTGGGAGGAGGGGGGCGGGGCTTAATCGCGGCGCCTGCACTCAGCCGTATTCGGTAACCGTAGTTAATGTATGTCTATGAGCCGACCGGAGTGAACCGCAGCCTCCGGTCGGCTGCGTTTTCAGCCGTATGCGGTTTCCCGACCGCAGGCAAAAACGTGGTCAACCACATTTTTGCCTGCGATCGTGAAACCGCATACAGCCAAAATAGTAGCCGACCGGAGGCTGCGGTTCACTCCGGTCGGCTCATAGACATACTGTTACGCCGAGCGCTCCGGGTCCCCGCTCCTCCCCGGAGCGCTCGCTACACTCTCGCTACTGCAGCGCCCCGGTCAGATCCACTGACCGGGTGCGCTGCGATACCGCCTCCAGCCGGGATGCGATTCGCGATGCGGGTGGCGCCCGCTCGCGATGCGCACCCCGGCTCCCGTACCTGACTCGCTCTCCGTCGGTCCTGTCCCGGCGCGCGCGGCCCCGCTCCCTAGGGCGCGCGCGCGCCGGGTCTCTGCGATTTAAAGGGCCACTGCGCCGCTGATTGGCGCAGTGGTTCTAATTAGTGTGTTCACCTGTGCACTCCCTATGTATACCTCACTTCCCCTGCACTCCCTCGCCGGATCTTGTTGCCATCGTGCCAGTGAAAGCGTTTCCTTGTGTGTTCCTAGCCTGTGTTCCAGACCTCCTGCCGTTGCCCCTGACTACGATCCTTGCTGCCTGCCCCGACCTTCTGCTACGTCCGACCTTGCTTTTGTCTACTCCCTTGTACCGCGCCTATCTTCAGCAGTCAGAGAGGTTGAGCCGTTGCTAGTGGATACGACCTGGTTACTACCGCCGCAGCAAGACCATCCCGCTTTGCGGCGGGCTCTGGTGAACACCAGTAGTGACTTAGAACCGGTCCACTAGCACGGTCCACGCCAATCCCTCTCTGGCACAGAGGATCCACCTCCTGCCAGCCGGCATCGTGACAGTAGATCCGGCCATGGATCCCGCTGAAGTTCCTCTGCCAGTTGTCGCCGACCTCACCACGGTGGTCGCCCAGCAGTCACAACAGATAGCGCAACAAGGCCACCAGCTGTCTCAACTGACCGTGATGCTACAGCAGCTACTACCACAGCTTCAGCAATCATCTCCTCCGCCAGCTCCTGCACCTCCTCCGCAGCGAGTGGCCGCTTCAGGCCTACGACTATCCTTGCCGGATAAATTTGATGGGGACTCTAAGTTTTGCCATGGCTTTCTTTCACAATGTTCCCTGCACTTGGAGATGATGTCGGACCAGTTTCCTACTGAAAGGTCTAAGGTGGCTTTCGTAGTCAGCCTTCTGTCTGGAAAAGCTCTGTCATGGGCCACACCGCTCTGGGACCGCAATGACCCCGTCACTGCCTCTGTACACTCCTTCTTCTCAGAAATTCGAAGTGTCTTTGAGGAACCTGCCCGAGCCTCTTCTGCTGAGACTGCCCTGCTGAACCTGGTCCAGGGTAATTCTTCCGTTGGCGAGTACGCCGTACAATTCCGTACTCTTGCTTCAGAACTATCCTGGAATAATGAGGCCCTCTGCGCGACCTTTAAAAAAGGCCTATCCAGCAACATTAAAGATGTTCTGGCCGCACGAGAAATCCCTGCTAACCTACATGAACTCATTCATCTAGCCACTCGCATTGACATGCGTTTTTCCGAAAGGCGTCAGGAGCTCCGCCAGGATATGGACTTTGTTCGCACGAGGCGTTTTTTCTCCCCGGCTCCTCTCTCCTCTGGTCCTCTGCAATCCGTTCCTGTGCCTCCCGCCGTGGAGGCTATGCAAGTTGACCGGTCTCGCCTGACACCTCAAGAGAGGACACGACGCCGCATGGAGAATCTCTGCCTGTACTGTGCCGGTACCGAACACTTCCTGAAGGATTGTCCTATCCGTCCTCCCCGCCTGGAAAGACGTACGCTGACTCCGCACAAAGGTGAGACAGTCCTTGATGTCAACTCTGCTTCTCCATGTCTTACTGTGCCTGTGCGGATATCTGCCTCTACCTTCTCCTTCTCTACCATGGCCTTCTTGGATTCCGGATCTGCAGGAAATTTTATTTTGGCCTCTCTCATCAACAGGTTCAACATCCCGGTGACCAGTCTCGCCAGACCCCTCTACATCAATTGTGTTAACAATGAAAGATTGGACTGTACCATACGTTACCGCACGGAGCCCCTCCTAATGTGCATCGGACCTCATCACGAAAAAATTGAGTTTTTGGTCCTCCCCAATTGCACTTCCGAAATTCTCCTTGGACTACCATGGCTTCAACACCATTCCCCAACCCTGGATTGGTCCACAGGGGAGATCAAGAGCTGGGGCACCTCTTGTTTCAAGGACTGCCTTAAACCGGTTCCCAGTACTCCCTGCCGTGACCCTGTGGTTCCCCCTGTAACCGGTCTCCCTAAGGCCTATTGTCACGATGCCGGCTGGCAGGAGGTGGATCCTCTGTGCCAGAGAGGGATTGGCGTGGACCGTGCTAGTGGACCGGTTCTAAGTCACTACTGGTGTTCACCAGAGCCCGCCGCAAAGCGGGATGGTCTTGCTGCGGCGGTAGTAACCAGGTCGTATCCACTAGCAACGGCTCAACCTCTCTGACTGCTGAAGATAGGCGCGGTACAAGGGAGTAGACAAAAGCAAGGTCGGACGTAGCAGAAGGTCGGGGCAGGCAGCAAGGATCGTAGTCAGGGGCAACGGCAGGAGGTCTGGAACACAGGCTAGGAACACACAAGGAAACGCTTTCACTGGCACGATGGCAACAAGATCCGGCGAGGGAGTGCAGGGGAAGTGAGGTATACATAGGGAGTGCACAGGTGAACACACTAATTAGAACCACTGCGCCAATCAGCGGCGCAGTGGCCCTTTAAATCGCAGAGACCCGGCGCGCGCGCGCCCTAGGGAGCGGGGCCGCGCGCGCCGGGACAGGACCGACGGAGAGCGAGTCAGGTACGGGAGCCGGGGTGCGCATCGCGAGCGGGCGCCACCCGCATCGCGAATCGCATCCCGGTTGGAGGCGGTATCGCAGCGCACCCGGTCAGTGGATCTGACCGGGGCGCTGCAGTAGCGAGAGTGTAGCGAGCGCTCCGGGGAGGAGCGGGGACCCGGAGCGCTCGGCGTAACAGTACCCCCCCCCTTGGGTCTCCCCCTCTTCTTGGAGCCTGAGAACCTGAGGACCAGACTTTTGTCTAGGATATTGTCCTCAGGTTCCCAGGATCTCTCTTCAGGACCACAGCCCTCCCAATCGACCAAAAAAAAGGTTTTCCCTCTGACCTTCTTGGAGGCCAGTATCTCCTTTACGGAGAAGATGTCCGAAGAGCCGGAAACAGGAGTGGGAGAAACAAGTTTGGGAGAGAAACGGTTGATGATGAGTGGTTTAAGAAGAGAAACATGAAAGGCATTAGGAATACGAAGAGAAGGAGGAAGAAGAAGTTTGTAAGAGACAGGATTAATCTGGCACAAAATTTTGAAAGGACCAAGATAGCGTGGTCCCAATTTGTAGCTGGGAACACGGAAGCGGACATATTTAGCGGAGAGCCATACCTTGTCTCCGGGAGAAAAAATGGGGGGAGCTCTTCTTTTCTTATCAGCAAACTTCTTCATGCGTGATGAAGCCTGTAAGAGAGAATTTTGGGTCTCTTTCCATATGGTGGAAAGATCACGAGTTATTTCATCCACAGCGGGCAAACCAGAGGGCAAGGGAGTAGGGAGGGGGGGAAGAGGGTGACGGCCGTACACCACGAAAAATGGGGATTTGGAAGAAGATTCAGAGACTCTGAAGTTGTACGAGAATTCGGCCCATGGTAGAAGATCTGCCCAGTCATCCTGGGGGGAGGAAACAAAATGCCGTAAATAATCACCCAGGATCTGGTTAATTCTTTCTACTTGCCCATTGGATTGAGGATGATAAGCAGAAGAAAAGTTTAATTTAATCTTGAGTTGTTTACAGAGAGCCCTCCAGAATTTTGACACGAATTGGACGCCTCTATCCGAGACGATCTGCGTGGGCAATCCATGAAGGCGAAAAATGTGTACAAAAAATTGTTTTGCCAACTGAGGCGCTGAAGGAAGACCAGGAAGAGGAATAAAATGTGCCATCTTGGAAAATCGATCAACGACCACCCAAACAACAGTGTTGCCACGGGATGGGGGTAAGTCTGTAATAAAGTCCATACCAATCAGAGACCAAGGCTGTTCGGGGACAGACAGAGGATGAAGAAGACCAGCAGGCTTCTGGCGAGGAGTCTTATCCCGGGCACAGACAGTGCAGGCCCGCACAAAATCAACAACATCGGTCTCCAGAGTCGGCCACCAATAGAAACGAGAGATGAGTTGCAAGGATTTCTTGATGCCCGCATGACCTGCGAGATGGGAGGAATGACCCCATTTGAGGATTCCGAGGCGTTGGCGTGGAGAGACGAAGGTCTTCCCTGGAGGAGTTTGCCTGATGGAGGCTGGAGAAGTGGAGATCAGGCAGTCAGGAGGAATGATGTGTTGCGGAGAGAGCTCTACTTCCGAGGCATCCGAGGAGAGATTCTTGTGATCGGTGTAAATAATAACTGGAAATTTTGATCCCTCCAGCAGATGCCTCCATTCCTCAAGTGCTAATTTAATGGCCAGTAGCTCTCGATCCCCGATGGAGTAGTTCCTCTCCGCCGGAGAGAAGGTCCTAGAAAAAAAACCACAAGTAACAGCATGCCCGGAAGAATTTTTTTGTAGAAGAACCGCTCCAGCTCCTACTGAGGAGGCATCAACCTCCAATAGGAAGGGTTTAGATGGGTCAGGTCTGGAGAGCACGGGAGCAGAAGAAAAGGCAGACTTGAGCCGTTTAAAGGCGTCTTCCGCTTGAGGAGGCCATGACTTAGGATTGGCATTCTTCTTGGTTAAAGCCACGATAGGAGCCACAATGGTGGAAAAATGTGGAATAAATTGTCTGTAATAATTGGCGAACCCCAAAAAACGTTGGATAGCACGGAGTCCGGAGGGGCGTGGCCAATCTAAGACGGCAGAGAGTTTGTCTGGATCCATTTGTAGTCCCTGGCCAGAGACCAAGTATCCTAGGAAAGGAAGAGATTGACATTCAAACAGACATTTCTCCATTTTGGCATAAAGTTGATTGTTACGAAGTCTCTGAAGAACCATGCGGACATGCTGGCGGTGTTCTTCTAGGTTGGCAGAAAAAATCAGAATATCGTCCAGATACACAACAACACAGGAATATAAGAGATCACGAAAAATTTCATTAACAAAGTCTTGGAAGACGGCAGGGGCGTTGCACAGGCCAAAGGGCATGACCAGATACTCAAAGTGTCCATCTCTAGTGTTAAATGCCGTTTTCCATTCATCCCCCTCCCTGATGCGGATGAGATTATAAGCACCTCTTAAGTCCAGTTTGGTAAAGATGTGGGCACCTTGGAGGCGATCAAAGAGTTCAGAGATAAGAGGTAGGGGGTAGCGGTTCTTTACCGTGATTTTATTAAGTCCGCGGTAGTCAATGCAAGGACGTAGGGAGCCATCTTTTTTGGACACAAAGAAAAATCCAGCTCCGGCAGGAGAGGAGGATTTGCGGATAAAGCCCTTTTTTAAATTTTCCTGGATGTACTCAGACATAGCAAGAGTCTCTGGGGCGGACAGAGGATAAATTCTGCCCCGGGGTGGAGTAGTGCCCGGGAGGAGGTCAATAGGACAGTCATAAGGCCTGTGAGGAGGTAGAGTCTCAGCTTGTTTTTTGCAAAATACGTCAGCATAGTCCATATAGGCCTTAGGGAGACCGGTTACAGGGGGAACCACAGGGTCACGGCAGGGAGTACTGGGAACCGGTTTAAGGCAGTCCTTGAAACAAGAGGTACCCCAGCTCTTGATCTCCCCTGTGGACCAATCCAGGGTTGGGGAATGGTGTTGAAGCCATGGTAGTCCAAGGAGAATTTCGGAGGTGCAATTGGGGAGGACCAAAAACTCAATTTTTTCGTGATGAGGTCCGATGCACATTAGGAGGGGCTCCGTGCGGTAACGTATGGTACAGTCCAATCTTTCATTGTTAACACAATTGATGTAGAGGGGTCTGGCGAGACTGGTCACCGGGATGTTGAACCTGTTGATGAGAGAGGCCAAAATAAAATTTCCTGCAGATCCGGAATCCAAGAAGGCCATAGTAGAGAAGGAGAAGGTAGAGGCAGATATCCGCACAGGCACAGTAAGACGTGGAGAAGCAGAGTTGACATCAAGGACTGTCTCACCTTTGTGCGGAGTCAGCGTACGTCTTTCCAGGCGGGGAGGACGGATAGGACAATCCTTCAGGAAGTGTTCGGTACCGGCACAGTACAGGCAGAGATTCTCCATGCGGCGTCGTGTCCTCTCTTGGGGTGTCAGGCGAGACCGGTCAACTTGCATAGCCTCCACGGCGGGAGGCACAGGAACGGATTGCAGAGGACCAGAGGAGAGAGGAGCCGGGGAGAAAAAACGCCTCGTGCGAACAAAGTCCATATCCTGGCGGAGCTCCTGACGCCTTTCGGAAAAACGCATGTCAATGCGAGTGGCTAGATGAATGAGTTCATGTAGGTTAGCAGGGATTTCTCGTGCGGCCAGAACATCTTTAATGTTGCTGGATAGGCCTTTTTTAAAGGTCGCGCAGAGGGCATCATTATTCCAGGATAGTTCTGAAGCAAGAGTACGGAATTGTACGGCATACTCGCCAACGGAAGAATTACCCTGGACCAGGTTCAGCAGGGCAGTCTCAGCAGAAGAGGCTCGGGCAGGTTCCTCAAAGACACTTCGAATTTCCGAGAAGAAGGAGTGTACAGAGGCAGTGACGGGGTCATTGCGGTCCCAGAGCGGTGTGGCCCATGACAGAGCTTTTCCAGACAGAAGGCTGACTACGAAAGCCACCTTAGACCTTTCAGTAGGAAACTGGTCCGACATCATCTCCAAGTGCAGGGAACATTGTGAAAGAAAGCCACGGCAAAACTTAGAGTCCCCATCAAATTTATCCGGCAAGGATAGTTGTAGGCCTGAAGCGGCCACTCGCTGCGGAGGAGGTGCAGGAGCTGGCGGAGGAGATGATTGCTGAAGCTGTGGTAGTAGCTGCTGTAGCATCACGGTCAGTTGAGACAGCTGGTGGCCTTGTTGCGCTATCTGTTGTGACTGCTGGGCGACCACCGTGGTGAGGTCGGCGACAACTGGCAGAGGAACTTCAGCGGGATCCATGGCCGGATCTACTGTCACGATGCCGGCTGGCAGGAGGTGGATCCTCTGTGCCAGAGAGGGATTGGCGTGGACCGTGCTAGTGGACCGGTTCTAAGTCACTACTGGTGTTCACCAGAGCCCGCCGCAAAGCGGGATGGTCTTGCTGCGGCGGTAGTAACCAGGTCGTATCCACTAGCAACGGCTCAACCTCTCTGACTGCTGAAGATAGGCGCGGTACAAGGGAGTAGACAAAAGCAAGGTCGGACGTAGCAGAAGGTCGGGGCAGGCAGCAAGGATCGTAGTCAGGGGCAACGGCAGGAGGTCTGGAACACAGGCTAGGAACACACAAGGAAACGCTTTCACTGGCACGATGGCAACAAGATCCGGCGAGGGAGTGCAGGGGAAGTGAGGTATACATAGGGAGTGCACAGGTGAACACACTAATTAGAACCACTGCGCCAATCAGCGGCGCAGTGGCCCTTTAAATCGCAGAGACCCGGCGCGCGCGCGCCCTAGGGAGCGGGGCCGCGCGCGCCGGGACAGGACCGACGGAGAGCGAGTCAGGTACGGGAGCCGGGGTGCGCATCGCGAGCGGGCGCCACCCGCATCGCGAATCGCATCCCGGTTGGAGGCGGTATCGCAGCGCACCCGGTCAGTGGATCTGACCGGGGCGCTGCAGTAGCGAGAGTGTAGCGAGCGCTCCGGGGAGGAGAGGGGACCCGGAGCGCTCGGCGTAACACCTATATGGACTTTGCTGACGTATTTTGCAAAAAAGTGTTGAGCGGCATAGGCCATATTCGAATTCGCAAATATTCGCGAATATATGGACGAATATTCGTCATATATTCGCGAATATTCGCATATTCGTTATATTCACGTTTTATTTTCGCAAATGCGAATATTCGCATATGTGAAAATTAGCATATGCGAATATTAGCATATGCGAATATTAGCACGCGCGGAAATTCGCATATGCGAAAATTAGCATATGCTAATTTTCGTATATGCGAATTCTCGCACGCCAGTCTCACACAGTAGTATTACAGCCTTCTTTACACCACACAAGCTGGAAGCAGAGAGGGGTGATCACTGTGATGTGTACTGTGAAGAAAAAAAAAAAAAAAAAAACGAATATTCGTAATTACGAATATATAGCGCTATATTCGCGAAATTCGCGAATTCGCGAATATGCGATATTCGCGAATAATATTCGAATTGCGAATATTCGCGAGCAACACTAGACTCTACCTCCTCACAGGCCTTATGACTGTCCTATTGACCTCCTCCCGGGCACTACTCCACCCCGAGGCAGAATTTATCCTCTGTCCGCCCCAGAGACTCTTGCTATGTCTGAGTACATCCAGGAAAATTTAAAAAAGGGCTTTATCCGCAAATCCTCCTCTCCTGCCGGAGCTGGATTTTTCTTTGTGTCCAAAAAAGATGGCTCCCTACGTCCTTGGATTGACTACCGCGGTCTTAATAAAATCACGGTAAAGAACCGCTACCCCCTACCTCTTATCTCTGAACTCTTTGATCGCCTCCAAGGTGCCCACATCTTTACCAAACTGGACTTAAGAGGTGCTTATAATCTCATCCGCATCAGGGAGGGGGACGAATGGAAAACGGCATTTAACACTAGAGATGGACACTTTGAGTATCTGGTCATGCCCTTTGGCCTGTGCAACGCCCCTGCCGTCTTCCAAGACTTTGTTAATGAAATTTTTCGTGATCTCTTATATTCCTGTGTTGTTGTGTATCTGGACGATATTCTGATTTTTTCTGCCAACCTAGAAGAACACCGCCAGCATGTCCGCATGGTTCTTCAGAGACTTCGCGACAATCAACTTTATGCCAAAATGGAGAAATGTCTGTTTGAATGTCAATCTCTTCCTTTCCTAGGATACTTGGTCTCTGGCCAGGGACTACAAATGGATCCAGACAAACTCTCTGCCGTCTTAGATTGGCCACGCCCCTCCGGACTCCGTGCTATCCAACGTTTTTTGGGGTTCGCCAATTATTACAGACAATTTATTCCACATTTTTCCACCATTGTGGCTCCTATCGTGGCTTTAACCAAGAAGAATGCCAATCCTAAGTCATGGCCTCCTCAAGCGGAAGACGCCTTTAAACGGCTCAAGTCTGCCTTTTCTTCTGCCCCCGTGCTCTCCAGACCTGACCCATCTAAACCCTTCCTATTGGAGGTTGATGCCTCCTCAGTAGGAGCTGGAGCGGTTCTTCTACAAAAAAATTCTTCCGGGCATGCTGTTACTTGTGGGTTTTTTTCTAGGACCTTCTCTCCGGCGGAGAGGAACTACTCCATCGGGGATCGAGAGCTACTGGCCATTAAATTAGCACTTGAGGAATGGAGGCATCTGCTGGAGGGATCAAAATTTCCAGTTATTATTTACACCGATCACAAGAATCTCTCCTATCTCCAGTCTGCCCAACGGCTGAATCCTCGCCAGGCCAGGTGGTCTCTGTTCTTTGCCCGATTTAATTTTGAAATTCACTTTCGCCCTGCCGATAAGAACATTAGGGCCGATGCTCTCTCTCGTTCCTCGGATGCCTCGGAAGTAGAGCTCTCTCCGCAACACATCATTCCTCCTGACTGCCTGATCTCCACTTCTCCAGCCTCCATCAGGCAAACTCCTCCAGGGAAGACCTTCGTCTCTCCACGCCAACGCCTCGGAATCCTCAAATGGGGTCACTCCTCCCATCTCGCAGGCCATGCGGGCATCAAGAAATCCGTGCAACTCATCTCTCGTTTCTATTGATGGCCGACTCTGGAGACGGATGTTGTTGATTTTGTGCGGGCCTGCACTGTCTGTGCCCGGGATAAGACTCCTCGCCAGAAGCCTGCTGGTCTTCTTCATCCTCTGCCTGTCCCCGAACAGCCTTGGTCTCTGATTGGTATGGACTTTATTACAGACTTACCCCCATCCCGTGGCAACACTGTTGTTTGGGTGGTCGTTGATCGATTTTCCAAGATGGCACATTTTATTCCTCTTCCTGGTCTTCCTTCAGCGCCTCAGTTGGCAAAACAATTTTTTGTACACATTTTTCGTCTTCACGGGTTGCCCACGCAGATCGTCTCGGATAGAGGCGTCCAATTCATGTCAAAATTCTGGAGGGCTCTCTGTAAACAACTCAAGATTAAATTAAACTTTTCTTCTGCTTATCATCCTCAATCCAATGGGCAAGTAGAAAGAATTAACCAGGTCCTGGGTGATTATTTACGGCATTTTGTTTCCTCCCGCCAGGATGACTGGGCAGATCTTCTACCATGGGCCGAATTCTCGTACAACTTCAGAGTCTCTGAATCTTCTTCCAAATCCCCATTTTTCGTGGTGTACGGCCGTCACCCTCTTCCCCCCCTCCCTACTCCCTTGCCCTCTGGTTTGCCCGCTGTGGATGAAATAACTCGTGATCTTTCCACCATATGGAAAGAGACCCAAAACTCTCTCTTACAGGCTTCATCACGCATGAAGAAGTTTGCTGATAAGAAAAGAAGAGCTCCCCCCATTTTTTCTCCCGGAGACAAGGTATGGCTCTCCGCTAAATATGTCCGCTTCCGTGTTCCCAGCTACAAATTGGGACCACGCTATCTTGGTCCTTTCAAAATTTTGTGCCAGATTAATCCTGTCTCTTACAAACTTCTTCTTCCTCCTTCTCTTCGTATTCCTAATGCCTTTCACGTTTCTCTTCTTAAACCACTCATCATCAACCGTTTCTCTCCCAAACTTGTTTCTCCCACTCCTGTTTCCGGCTCTTCGGACATCTTCTCCGTAAAGGAGATACTGGCCTCCAAGAAGGTCAGAGGGAAAACCTTTTTTTTTGGTCGATTGGGAGGGCTGTGGTCCTGAAGAGAGATCCTGGGAACCTGAGGACAATATCCTAGACAAAAGTCTGGTCCTCAGGTTCTCAGGCTCCAAGAAGAGGGGGAGACCCAAGGGGGGGGGTACTGTTACGCCGAGCGCTCCGGGTCCCCACTCCTCCCCGGAGCGCTCGCTACACTCTCGCTACTGCAGCGCCCCGGTCAGATCCACTGACCGGGTGCACTGCGATACCGCCTCCAGCCGGGATGCGATTCGCGATGCGGGTGGCGCCCGCTCACGATGCGCACCCCGGCTCCCGTACCTGACTCGCTCTCCGTCGGTCCTGTCCCGGCGCGCGCGGCCCCGCTCCCTAGGGCGCGCGCGCGTCGGGTCTCTGCGATTTAAAGGGCCACTGCGCCGCTGATTGGCGCAGTGGTTCTAATTAGTGTGTTCACCTGTGCACTCCCTATGTATACCTCACTTCCCCTGCACTCCCTCGCCGGATCTTGTTGCCATCGTGCCAGTGAAAGCGTTTCCTTGTGTGTTCCTAGCCTGTGTTCCAGACCTCCTGCCGGTGCCCCAGACTACGATCCTTGCTGCCTGCCCCGACCTTCTGCTACGTCCGACCTTGCTTTTGTCTACTCCCTTGTACCGCGCCTATCTTCAGCAGTCAGAGAGGTTGAGCCGTTGCTAGTGGATACGACCTGGTTACTACCGCCGCAGCAAGACCATCCCGCTTTGCGGCGGGCTCTGGTGAACACCAGTAGTGACTTAGAACCGGTCCACTAGCACGGTCCACGCCAATCCCTCTCTGGCACAGAGGATCCACCTCCTGCCAGCCGGCATCGTGACACATACATTAACTACAGTTCCCGAATACGGCTGAGTGCAGGCGCCGCGATTAAGCCCCGCCCACCCCTCCTCCCAACCGTATACGGGAACCGTAGTTACAAACCGTAGTGTGAACCCAGCCTTACATATCTATTTATTTATTATTTATTTATTATTATATTTATTTATTATTGTAATTATTTAACATTTTCCATACTGAAAATGGAAGAAAGGTATGTGACATCATACAGATATAAATATAGATGTGAGATAGATATGAGTTAGATAGATGGATATGAGATAGACAGATAGATAGATAGATAGATAGATAGATAGATAGATATGAGATAGATAGATATGAAATAGATAGATAGATAGATAGATAGATATGAGATAGATAGATAGATAGATATGAGATAGACAGATAGATAAATAGATAGATAGATAGATAGATATGAGATATAGAAAGTAGAAACAGTGGCACTCCAGATAGGTGAAGAAAGTGATGTCTTTATTCACTCCAACGAGCTCATTGGAGTGAATAAAGACATCACTTTCTTCACCTATCTGGAGTGCCACTGTTTCTACATTCTATATCCAGTTTGGATCTCTGACCCAGATCAACAACGGGAGGCACCCGCACATCCCTACACCGGGAGTGCTGCTTTCCTCTTCTAGATATGAGATAGATAGATATGAGATAGATAGATAGATAGATAGATATGAGATAGATAGATAGATAGATAGATAGATAGATAGATAGATAGATAGATAGATAGATAAAGCAAATATGATGCGACACTCCACAGATAGCAAAGAAGGTGGTTTTATTCCATCATGTGCATAGACAACGTTTCACCAGTCTCACATTGGCTTTTTCAAGTGTGAGACTGGTGAAACGTTGTCTATGCACATGATGGAATAAAACCACCTTCTTTGCTATCTGTGGAGTGCTGCATCATTTTTGCTTTATCTGGATTAAGGAACCGGAGGACCCAGGTTCCAGTATGCGGGCACCCCGAATTTCTTTTCTACTCTGGATTTTGGTTGTGCCGTTTTTATTTGCATTAGATAGATAGATAGATAGATAGATATGAGATAGATAGATATGAGATAGATATGAGATAGATAGATATGAGATAGATAGATAGATATGAGATAGATAGATAGATAGATAGATATGAGATAGATAGATAGATAGATATGAGATGGATAGATATGAGATAGATATAAGATAGATAGATATGAGATAGATAGATATTAGATTGATAGATAGATATGAGATAGATAGATATTAGATAGATAGATAGATAGATATGAGATAGATATGAGATAGATATGAGATAGATAGATATGAGATAGATAGATAGATATGAGATAGATAGATATGAGATAGATAGATAGATATGAGATAGATAGATATGAGATAGATAGATAGATATGAGATAGATAGATAGATATGAGATAGATTGATAGATATGAGAGAGATAGATATCAGATCAAACGGCAAATAGCAGCTAGAGACAGTAACACAGAAGTAAAGTTAACAAAAATAAAACCTTTAGGCACAAATCAAGTATTCTTTTTTTGTCATGATTTTCCAGCGGCAAAAAAATAATTATAATTACTACAACTGTACAAATCGTGGGGTAAAAATTTTCTTTTTACAGCAAGTTTAAAGGTGTCAGAAATGCAGTTAAAAATCTAAAATGTGAACACGGCCTGAAGGTGTCAAATCTTCATAAAATACCTCAGAGATTATTGGTCAAATCACTTTCCCCTCATTACAATTAGTGATGAGCGGCATTGCCAATATTCGAATTTGTGATATTTCGCGAATATATGGATGAATATTCGCATTTTCGTGTATTCAAGGAAGAAAACAGTGAGGGGGGGGGCAACTTTCCTATTGGTTGCTGGAGATGTTGTTGATAACCTCTGACAAGTGTATTTGCATCATTCTAATTGGCCCACAAGTGAAAAGAAGGAATATGCGCATATGCGGAAAAAAGTGAACATTCGTAATTTCAAATATATAGCGAATATACTCGCAAAAATATTCGCAAATTTGCGATATTCGCGAATCTTCGCGCCCAACACTAATTACAATACTTCTTCAGAAAAACAAAACACACTCTGAATAGGAAAATGCATCAAAACTGCAGATATTGTGAACTGACCCCAACCCACTTATGAGTCTCAGCAATTTAGGCTTCTTCCTGCTGGAGCCTAGTCAGGTGATTATGTTGGTCTCATTTGGTGACCTGCAGTGATGAGACTCCACCCCCAGAGGAACCATAGGGAAATGCAGGCAGCATTAGGAAATCATTTCTGTTCTGAAATAGAATCAAGATGGTTGGGTTCATATGGATAGAACATTGATCCAGGGATTTATTCTGACCCCATATTGGAATTGTGAAGGAATTTTTCCTCTGTTGTGGGGCAATTGAAATCAGGCTCATGGGGGCTTTCTCTGGCTCAACACAGTAAGGTGATGGACTTGATGGACTCTTATCTTTTTTCAACCTTAAAAAATATGTAACTAACTATGTAACTGTATAAACAGGTAACTATGTAATTATATAAA
Source organism: Hyla sarda (assembly GCF_029499605.1). Lineage (NCBI taxonomy): Eukaryota > Metazoa > Chordata > Amphibia > Anura > Hylidae > Hyla > Hyla sarda. The sequence goes on along the minus strand of NC_079191.1, from coordinate 439,054,245 downwards.
CATGTAAGCAGGTAATTTTGTAACTAGGTCACTATGTAACTAGTAGTGTTGAGCGGCATAGGCCATATTCGAATTCGCGAATATTTGCGAATATATGGACGAATATTCGTCATATATTTGCGAATATTCGCATATTTGTTATATTCTCGTTTTATTTTCGCATATGCGAACATTCGCATATGCGAAAATTAACATATGTGAATATTTGCATATACAAAATTAGCATACGCCAAAATTCGCATATGTGAAAATTAGCATATGTTAATTTTCGCATATGCGAATCTTCGCGCGCCAGTCTCACACAGTAGTATTACAGCCTTCTTTACACCACACAAGCTGGAAGCAGAGAGGGATGATCACTGTGATGTGTACTGTGAAGAAAAAAAAAAAAAAACGAATATTCGTAATTACGAATATATAGCGCTATATTCGCGAAATTCGCGAATATGCGATATTCGCGAATAATATTCGAATTGCGAATATTCGCGAGCAACACTAGGAACTAGGTAATTATGTAACTATTGAACTGTAACTATGAAAACCCTGTGCCTGCCACATCAACTAAAACAGGTAAACACACAGCATACACAAGAACTTCTACATTATTCTCTAATAATAGCCAATGCTGCACTATAAAAATAAAAAATATCCTGAAGTGCTTCTTTACAGGATTAATAGGGAACTGAGAGCAGATAAATTCCTTTTTATAGAGTCTATTGTTTGCCGTATTGCCGGGTCATGGGTCCTTGGTGGGAGAAGTGGGAGATAACCGCTATAAGTAGAGAGTATTATGTTTCCTCAGAATGTGTTTTTCTCCGTGTCTTCGGAGGATGCATTATTTTAATATCTGACTATATCACATAATCTGCTCCTTTCAGAGACAATTTCCAGCTTCCGGGCAGATACGGGGAGACGGATTGTGTCAAGGTGTTAAATTCCGGAGCCGTTTCATCTCGGTGAACTTTGGTTGGAGAGGAGCGCGAGGCTGAATGAACTCGTGAAATGTTTCGCCGGCTTAATCTGTCTCCTTCCACACCTGCTTAAGCGCTACACATGAAAGTCAGAACAATGGAGGCTGCCGCGCTGTGAGGGGATCTGGCGGAAAAGCTCGAAGCGGGGAGGAGAAGGGTCGATAAGGAATTACCTTTTGTTTGAGAGCACTGACAATAGACTCGTGGAGGGAAAATCCTGCCAAAGTGACGACAAGGATTTGTCGTTCAGAATCGCGGAGGGGACGTTCAGAAAACACCTCAGATATTTTTTATTTGCGATTTCGAGCTGTACATTAAGATGGCAGAGAACAAAGAGAATAAGGGGCTGCAGGGCAAAGATAAAGAATAAGACCCCCTGTAGAGGAGCCTATTGACACCATCTCTATGAGGGATGAGATGAACCTAGAACGTGTCCTTCCCTCTCCTCACTGACCCCATGGATGACCCATGGTCTCGGCACCATTACGTAGTCAGGCTAGCAACCTGTGTCTCTTGTTCAAAATAAGGATATGTCGGCACTTCCGTGGAATCTGCGGTGGTGCATGAGATAGGGTAAAGCCAGAGGTAGAAGAAAGATGATACCCAGTACTCACCAGTAATACACAGTGAAGATTTATTATGCCATAGTGTGGTACAAGGATGTGTTTCGGCGTGGGAACCTTCCTCAGCTGTCTGCCGCAGGCAGACAGCTGAGGAAGGCTCCAACTCCAAAACGCGTCCTTGTACTACACTATGTCAGACAGCTAAGGATGGCTCCCACGTCAAAACGCGTACTTGTACTGCAATATGGCAGACAGCTGAGGAAGGCTCTCCCGCCGAAATGCGACCTTGTACTACACTATGTCAAACAGCTGAGGAAGGCTCCCACACCGAAATGCATCCTTGTACTACACTATGTCAGACAGCTGAGGAAGGCTCCCATGCCAAAATGCATCCTTGTACTACAATATGGCAGACAGCTGAGAAAGGCTACCACGCCGAAACGCATCCTTGTACTAAAATATGGCAGACAGCTGAGGAAGGCTCCCATGCCGAAACTCATCCATGTACTACAATATGGTAGACAGCTGAGGAATGCTCCCACACCAAAACGAGTTCTTGTACTACAATATGGCAGACAGCTGAGAAAGGCTCCCATACCGAAACGTGTTTTTGTACTACAATATGGCAGACAGCTGAGGAAGGCTCCCACACCGAAACGCGTTCTTGTACCACACTATGGCAGACAGCTGAGGAAGGCTCCCATGCTGAAACGCGTCCTTGTACTACAATATGTCAGACAGCTGAGGAAAGCTCCCACGCCGAAATGTGTTCTTGTACTACAATATGGCAGACAGCTGAGGAAGGCTCCCACGCTAAAATGCATCCTTGTACCACACTATGTCAGACAGCTGAGGAAGGCTCCCACGCCAAAACGCATCCATGTACTACAATATGGTAGACAGCTGAGGAAGGCTCCCACACCAAAACGTGTTTTTGTACTACAATATGGCAGACAGGTGAGGAAGGCTCCCATGCTGAAACGCGTCCTTGTACTACAAATGGGGGACAGCTGAGGAAGGCTCCCAAGCCGAAATGCATCCTTAACTACACCATGTCAGACAGCTGAGGAAGCTCCCACACCGAAACGCGTCCTTGTACTACAATGTGTCAAACAGCTGAGTAAGGCTTGCCGAAACTCATCCTTGTACTATACTATGGCAGACAGCTGAGGAAGGCTCCCCTGCCGAAACGCGTCCTTGTACTACAATATGGTAGACAGCTGAGGAAGGTTCCCACGCCAAAATGCATCCTTGTACTACACTATGGCAGACAGCTGAGGAAGCTCCCATGCTGAAACGCGTCCTTGTACTACAATATGTCAAACAGCTGAGGAAGGCTCGCCAAAACACATCCTTGTACTATTCTATGGCAGACAGCTGAGGAAGGCTCCCCCGCCGAAACGCGTCCTTGTACTACACTATGGTAGACAGCTGAGGAAGGCTCCCACACTGAAACGCGTCCTTGTACCACACTGTGCCATAATAAATCTTCATTGTGCATCACTGGTGAGTGCTGGGTATGATCTTTCCTCTGATAATACTGTAATAGGATTTTCTTACATATTATACTGAAATGTATCACAATGGTACAATGTTTAGGCTAAATTTGGCATTGTTATTATTATTATAATTATTATTATCATCTTGTTATTATGATTACTAAGTGAAAGTTTAGTAAATTTGGTAAAAATTTTAAAGGAGTATTCTGTCACCCTTAGGTCACCTGGTCACTGATACCTCCTGGGTAACAATCACATGACAACTGGTGTGTTAACCTTTCTTAAAAATACAACATTCTGATATACACAACATAGGGGATAATATACAGTTAAAGTAGAACAGATGCAGGGGGGCCCGGGGGACTCTGCAAGGAGGCTGCCTGACAGGACACAAGGGTACAGGGTAACAACTCTTATACTGGGCCACCACACATAGCTTCAGCAGACATTATAGAGATAGCAGGTGTTAGATGAAGATCTCTGTGAGGGACAGTAAGCAGTGAAGGAGCCACATATATAATAATTGTAGTAAAGCAGAAGAGAACATTCTGCATTTTGAGTTTTTTTCTTTTCTTACACTAATTGTGAAGAAGCCCCATAGAGGGCTTTGTGCACTTTTTAGGACACCAATGAATTTGCTACGCCCCAAAATGAGAATCATTATCACAGTTTCTTTACTTTTCAGGCACTAAACCTGTTGCTACTCCCAAAAAGGGAGAATTTTTAGGCAAAGAAAATCCTCTAGTGCCATGTATTTCTATTCAATCAGTTAGTTACATGTGGTACCATTTGTTTACCTATCATGTCAAGAAATACATTTTGCCAAAAATTATCTTTGCCAGAACAACAGCTCGGAAGTCCATAGATACATCCTGGGTGACCTAATAGTGGTATACAGGGCCTTAAAGGGGTACACCAGTGGAAAACATTTTTTTTTAATCAACTGGTGCCAGAAAGTTAAACTGATTTGTAAATTACTTCTATTAAAAAATCTTAATCCTTCCACTACTTATTAGCTGCTGAATACTGCAGAGGAAATGATTTTCTGTTTTGAACATAGAGCTCTCTGCTGACATCATGACCACAGTGCTCTCTGCTGAGATCTCTGTCCATTTTAGGAATCAACATATGTTTGCTATGGAGATTTTCTCCTACTATGGACAGTTCTTAAAATGGACAGAGATGTCAGCAGAGAGCACTGTGCTCGTGATGTCAGCAGAGAGCTCTGTGTTCCAAATAGAAAAGAATTTCCTCTGTAGTATTCAGCAGCTAATAAGTACTGGAAGGATTAAGATTTTTTAATAGAAGTCATTTACAAATCTGTTGAACTTTCTGGCACCAGTTGAATTTAAAAAAAAAAAAGTTTTCCACTGGAGTACCCCTTTTAGAGCTCTTAGTGTTATTCACACATTTTAGGCACTTGGTGAAGTACAGGTGCCAGAGTTCGGCAAAGCGGCAGAACCAAACTTTTTAAAAGTTTGCTCATCTCTAATATTGTCAGTGCATCAAATGATTTTTAATGTAACTGCAGCACAACAGTCACTCATAAATCAACTTTGAGTGATTGTTTTTTGTCCCAAGTTGCATGAAACTTTGTCATCATTGACCTTAAAGCAAGTCACGTGTGACTGTAACCCTTTTACAACTTTTCTGTGATTTGCCTTAAAGGGGTATTATGTAATCAGAAAATGATATTTAAATAAAGCTATCACCGCAAGATATATAACGTACCAATATAGTGTTATCACAGATTGCACTGGCTTTACAATGTTTTTGCGTGATTTACCCCTGACAGGAAGTTGTGTTGTCCTCTCATTGCTAGTATGATGTTGTCTCAGCAGCTCCCCGGCTCCTCCCTCTCTCCTGACAGGAAGTCGTGTAGTCCTGTCACTGTTAGTGTGGTGTTGACCTCGGACTTAAATGGGTACTCCGCTGCTCAGCTGTAGCCGGTGCCGGGCGCTTGTGACATCACAGCCCCACCCCCTTAGGAAGTCATGCCCAGCCCCCTCAATGCAAGTCTATGGGAGGGGGCGGGGATCGATCACGCCCCCTCCCATAGACTTGCATTGAGGGGGCGGGGATCGATGTCGACGGAGACTCGTAACGCAGTACATAAGTACTGAAAGGGTTAAGATTTTTTAGTAGAAGTAATTTACAAATCTGTTTAACTTTCTGCCACCAGTTGATTTAAAAAAAAAATAAAAAATGTTTTCCACCGGAGTATGAGAGGGCCACAGTTTGAGACCACTGGTCTAACAAAAGGTATACAGTGGGACACTTTCCCTCTCCCAGAGGTAAGTCCTGATGTAAGTATCCATATATGGAGAGTTATGTACAGTCCATATATGGATACTTACATCATCAGAGCTTCCCTAGGGAAGCCAATCACTGTTGCTTTCCTTCTGTAAGGCCCTCCCCTGAGGAGCGGTGTTAATACTGAAAGCCACCCCACAAACATTTTAATGCAAAATATGTTTTAGCAATACCACGGCTACAAAAAACTTCATAGAGCCCCAAGTTTTTTTTTTTAACAAGGCAAATGTATGGAGACATACAAGTAACGTAGAAAAATAGAAAACAGAGGCGCCTAACTAAAACACCTGGAACATAAAAAATAGGCATATGTAGATAGAGATCCATGGTAATTGTCGGTTACATGGTAAAGCTGCATATATCGGTGGTGCAAGGAAGTCTATAGAATCAAATTATGCAGCAAAAAAAGAAGAAAAAAGGAAGTCCAGCAACTCACCGCGATGTGTAGATCAGCGTCTTGAAGCCGCCATGGATGACCGGGATCGTGCGGGAAGCTCAGAAGCTACAAACTGGTAGGTTTCGTGCAAGAGCACTTCTTCCGGCCTATGAGGCCCTTAAGAACTAACCGGTCAGTTTCGTGCAAGAGCACTTCTTCCAGCCTATGAGGCCGGAAGAACAAACCGGTCGGTTTCGTGCAAGAGCACTTCTTCCAGCCTATGAGGACAGAAGAACAAACCAGTCATTTTCGCGCAAGAGCACTTCTTCCAGCCTATGAGGTCGGAAGAATAAACCGGTCAGTTTCGTGCAAGAACACTTCTTCCAGCAGGAAGAAGTGCTCTTGCACGAAACCTACCAGTTTGTAGCCTCTGAGCTTCCCACACGATCCCGGTCAACCATGATGGCCTCAAGACGCTGATCTACACATCGCGGTGAGTTGCTGGACTTCATTTTTTCTTCTGTTTTTTTACTGCGTAAAACTGTATGGAGACATCTGTCCTGGAAGGCATCACGTCTAGATGAAGCCAAATTGCGCGCCTTCCTGTAGCTTCTCACATTTCCGTCTCTTCCAGACTCGCACATGAACGTGTTTCCTTTGGTTGTTTACCCCAAACCGTAATGAATTATTAACGCTGTAAGAAGACACCAGTAATTACGTCTCCATTAGCGATCTGTATGGCGCTGCCGCCCGGCATCTGCCTCATCCGCTGTAAATATTTTGGAGAGGGGCTGCAGCCGGGGTCTAGACTCTTTTCATTTTTTTAAGTCTGAAATTGATGCGAACTGCAGGTGTTGATGCTGCGCGGCGTGTCTGCCCTGTCGTTGCCCTGTATTATCACAGCTGGAAATAGGATACGATCTGCATAGAGAATGAATCTCTCGCTTCTCCCTGCCGGAATTTTTGAACTATTCAGGGGGAAGAAATTCTTTGTAGAAAGCTAAAGTTTTATACCCAACCGATGACTGCAAGGACTGCGAACAGTCGCGGTAAAGTCATCGGGATGATTTAGGGCAGTGTCTGGATCGGTAATTACCATCAGATCCATCTATGGAGACAGAGTCAAAAAGAACAGGGCCAGAGACTAAAACATGGAAAATTTGTTTTTTCTCATTTTTTTCTCGCAGTTTTTCCAAACATTTGTAAAATATTCATATTCAGATTTTAATAATAATTTTACCGTAAATGATTGACTATGGATTAGCAGGTTATATTGATGTCTTGAGAAAGTTATTGAAATCTTGTTTTAACACTATGCAAAGGATATGGGATAAGTGTCACATCACAGGGGGGTCCGATCTGTAAAGGGGTACGCCGGTGGAAAACATTTGTTTTAAAATCAACTGGTGCCAGAAAGTTATTCAGATTTGTAAATTACTTCTGTACAATAATCTTATTCCTTCCTGTACTTTTCAGCTGCTGTATGCTCCACAGGAAGTTGTGTAGTTTTTTTCCAGTCTGACCACAGTGCTCTCTGCTGACACCTCTGTTGGCATCAGGAACTGTCCAGAGCAGGAGAGGTTTGCTATGGAGATTGGATTGTACTTGGACAGTTCCTGACATGGACAGAGGTGTTAGCAGAGAGCACTGTGGTCAGTCTGAAAGGAAATTCAAAAAGCATACAGCAACTGATAAGTACTGGAAGGATTTAGATTTTTAAATAAAATTAATTTACAAAAAGTTTAATGGGGTACTCCGGCGCTAAGACATCTTATCCCCTATCCAAAGGATAGGGGATAAGATGCCTGATCGCAGGGGTCCCGCCGCTGGGGACCCCCATGATCTTGCACGCAGCACCCCGTTAGAATCAGTCCCCGGAGCACGTTCGCTCTGGGTCTGATTACTGACGAGGGGGCAGAGCGTGTCGTCACATGGGGAGGCGGGGCCGTGACATCACAATGCTCCCGCCCCGTGATCGCCAGTAATCAGACCCCCGCTATCAGGCATCTTATCCCCTATCCTTTGGAGTACCCCTTTAACTTTCTGGCTCCAGTTGATAAAAAAAAAATATCGTTTTCCAGAGTACCCCTTTAAAGGAAATCTGTCACCAGTGTCATCTGCACTAACCTGTCGGTACCGACAGGTAGTGCAGGTGACACTGATGACAACGGTACTTACCTTGTTCCGTTCTGTGCAGGGGATCTCAGGTAATCTTCTCCATTAGCTACCGCTCCGGGCCCGGCTTGGGGCACAGGCGGAGCATAGTGACATCACCGCTGCTGTTCTCTAGCCGCAGAGAGCAGCAGCGGTGACATCACTAAGCTCCGCCCGTGCCCCAAGCCGGGCCAGAAGTTCTAGTTAATGGAGAAGAATACAGGAGATCCCCTGCACGGAACGGGACAAGGAAAGTACCATTGTCATCAGAGTTACCTGCACTACCTGTTGGTACCGACAGGTTAGTGCAGGTGACACTGGTGACAGATTTCCTTTAAAGGGTTACTCCGGGTATCCAGAAAAAAAAAAAAACGAACTCCAGCCTCCAGATAAACTTTGTTATGTCCCCTGTCATCGATTCCAGGCTTGATGTGGCTAGAAGGTCTTATTACCAAGAGATGCTGCTAAAACCAGGCTCCCTAGCCAGTACAGAAACCATGTGGTCTCCATCTCTGGAGTGTGGAGGCTACCCTGAGAGAGGGACCTACACAAGGCGGAGGGGTTCAGAAGATTAGGTATTTTTCTACACTCCTGCTGGTAAGGGGGCAAATGGCTGGGAAACAATAAGAAATGTACATTGCAAAATGATTTAAGGGGAAGGAAGAAATCTTGATTTATATACCCAGATAACAGGCTGTGAGTCACATCCCAACCACTGGGTGGGCACATATAGCATAAACAATTCCATAGAGATCAGGGGAAGGCAGGAGAGGCACTTGCCTAGGGCACCAACAACTACCCTATCGGAGGGACACAATTCCTGGTAATCAATATGGCCAGGAATTCAGGGCTAAAAAGCACAGCTGCAAGCATGTCCATCACTGGGTGATGTCAGTAATCGGGCAGGCACCTCCAGTCCGCAGGGTGGGGGTGTGCAGGCAACTGTCTAAACTGGGGGGAACTATACCAGAGGCACCTATTTACCTGCTAGGAGGAACCTATCTGTACTTGGGGGGACACTGCCTCCTAGGGGCACCAATTTATACTGGTGGAGAACTATCTATCTACTGTGATGCACCTACCTATTGGGTGGAACCGATCTACCTACTAGGGGCACTTACCTACCTCCTAGGAGGCACCTATTTGCACTGGGGGACACATATCAACATCCTGCTGGGCAATTACCTACTGTAAGGCACCTATCTATCAAGAGGGGAATTATTTCCATTTGGTGGGGAAAAGGCAAGGGCCATGCAGACCTACACAAAGCAAAACTTTACACCCTCTTTTTTAGGATGGTAACAGAAACAGTTGCCCTGGGACCCTACACATTCAGTCTTGTGTTCTCAATACTGCGGTATAGGAGCAGCCCACAAGTGCGGCTGTTTCAGAAATACTGACACCCAGGGCTCAAGTCCTGCAAGAACGCATGGGAACCGAGTTCCTGCACTTTTTCTATCGCAGGAACACTGTTCCCATTGGGAGGAGTCATTCAGGACCAGCTTTTGAGTGGAAATCTTGGGTGAGTTCCTACACTTTTTTTTTCCCAATTTGGGGTCACTACAATCCGCCTGCGTTCAAAGCCCCTCAAGTCACCACATTTTGGTAAGATGTAAAAAATCCCGGCACTCGATGTGGATGAATGAATAATTTTTCTCTTTTATTGCATACGGCAAATATAACAAATAACGCAGCGCACGTTCCGGCTGCTGCCTTCGGCAGCAGCCGGAACGCGAGCTGCGTTATTTGTTATATTTGCCGTATGCAATAAAAGAGGAAAAAAAAAATTCATTCATCCCCATCGAGTGCCGGGATTTTTTTCCATTTTACTATTATCAACCAGTGTTGGGCGCGAATATTCGTAATTACAAATATTCCCTTTTTTTTTCACAGTACAGATTTGCATATGCAAATAGTCGCACATATGGATCCCTCCCTTAGCTTTTTTACCATGCAATCTTGCGCATGCAAATTTTATGACACATAGTAAAAAAAAAAAGGCCGCAAAAATTGCGAATATGTGAATTTTGCGAATATATGACGAACATTCGTCCATATATTCACGAAATATCGCGAATTTGAATATGGCCTATGCCGCTCAACACTGTTATCGACTTTATAATACAGTGCCCACCATTCTCTACTTGGACCACATTTTGGAATGACTGTCAAATATTGCCTTCTGCCGTGCAGAGGAGAGGTCGACGCGTTATCTGAGAGCCGATCGGGATGTGGCCACCATGTTGTATTGCGTTATTGGTCACAAGATATCAGGTGCCAAGTATAGCACAACTGCGCCATCTCTGGTCAGCACTAGAGATGAGCGAACTTACAGTAAATCCGATTCGTCACAAACTTCTCGGCTCGGCAGTTGATGACTTTTCCGGCATAAATTTGTTCAGCTTTCCGGTGCTCCGGTGAGCTGGAAAAAGGTGGATACAGTCCTAGGAGACTCTTTCTTAGGACTGTATCCACCTTTTCCAGCCCACCGGAGCACCTGAAGGCTGAACTAATTTACGCAGGATAAGTCATCAACTGCCGAGCCGAGAAGTTCGTGACGAATCGAATTTACTGTAAGTTCGCTCATCTCTAGTCAGCACTATTATTGTTTGTGTAGTCATCACCATTACAGTGGGGGAGATTTATCAAAACCTGTCCAGAGGGAAAGTTGCTGAGTTGCCCATAGCAACCAATCAGATTACTACTTTCATTTTTGAAAAGGCCTGTGGAAAAATGAAAGCAGCGATCTGATTGGTTGCTATGGGCAACTCAGCAACTTTCCCTCCGCCATTTTGTCCCTTCCTTCCCATTCTTACAATAATATCCGTTTCCGGTGAATAACCTGTCATGTTTTGCTTTTCACGATTCTCTGCGACCGCTCAGAGTCCACCAGAAAAGTGCTCGGAGATTAATCCGGAAATAAGGTTCCCGCCATCTTCCAGCCCAAGGTAATTGCGCGGGTTCAGGCCGATCCGGACAAATGTTTTTACAGTCTTTCATGTTCTCTGTTAGACGAGATATTTTAACCCACAAAATGACAGGAGGCGCCGTTTCCTCCTCCACAATACCTGCCTGTAAATTATTCATTCCACGAAATGCAGTGTGGGACAAATCTCGGCGCAGGAGACTCTGGCGCAGAACAGGTGCCCGTAGGCTCCTTCATCTATTACAAACACAAATATCACATTGTGAAGATAATCCGACCGGAGGCGGCTCCGAATAAAGGAAGATTGGGCAGCGGAGGGCTGTAACAACGCTCGCTGTCAACAAGCAGGGCTGGCGTCCGGAGATACGGGCCGCACCACGTGACGCTGGCGAATACGACGACGCATCAGGAGCGAAACCACCTCTGAATTAATAATGGAGATCGAAGATCAAAGGAAACATGGTGGGGGAGCAGCACTGACAACAACGTAACAGTATCAGTTACCGTACAGCAGTGTTTCACAACCAGGGAGCCTCCAGCTGTTGCAAAACAATTGCCGAAGGCTGTCCGGGCATGCTGGGAGTTGTCGTTTTGCAACAGCCTGAGGCACCCTGAGAAAAGGGAATATGTCATGTGAGGGGCAAAGCACAGGGGGCATTATATGTGAGGGGCACAGCACAGGGGGCATTATATGTGAGGGGCACAGCACAGGGGGCATTATATGTGAGGGGCACAGCACAGGGGGCATTATATGTGAGGGGCACAGCACAGGGGGCATTATATGTGAGGGGCACAGCACAGGGGGCATTATATGTGAGGGGCACAGCACAGGGGGCATTAGATGTGAGGGGCACAGCACAGGGGGCATTATATGTGAGGGGCACATGATGGGAGCATTATATGTGATGGGAGTATGATGGGGGCATTATATGTGAGGGAAACATGATGGGGGCATTATATGTGAGGGGAACATGATGGGAGCATTATATGTGAGAAGTGCATGATGGGCATTATATGACGAGCGCATGATGGGAGCATTATATTTCAAGGGCGCATGATGGGGGCATTATATATGAGGGGCGCATGATGGGAGCATTATATTTGAAGGGCGCATGATGGGGGCATTATATATGAGGGGCGCATGATGGGGCATTATATGTGAGGGGCACAGCACAGGGGGCATTATATATGAGGGGCGCATGATGGGGCATTATATGTGAGGGGCGCATGATGGGGGCATTATATATGAGGGGCACAGCACAGGGGCATTATATGTGAGGAGCACAAGACAGAGGGCATTATTATTATGTGCAGGGCCGTTTGAAGGAATTTGGGGGCCCCAAGCAAAATGGACATGGAGGCCCCCCCCCCCCCCTTGATGTTCACGCACGTCACGCTCTAGGGCCGGCGTCAGGACGTAGTATCGCCGGCCCTTGAATGCTGGGAGCGCGACGTGAGCGAATGTCGATACAAGGCCCCCACATTAGGTGCAGCACAGTTCCCCCCACGTTAGGTGCGGCACAGTTCCCTCCACGTTAGGTGCGGCACAGTTCCCTCCACGTTAGGTGCGGCACAGTTCCCCCCACGTTAGGTGCGGTACAGTTCCCCCCACGTTAGGTGCGGCACAGTTCCCCCCACATTAGGTGCAGCAGATTTCCCCCACATTAGGTGCAGCAGAGTTCCCCCCACATTAGGTGCAGCAGAGTTCCCCCCACATTAGGCATGCAGTGTTCCCCCGCATTAGGTGCAGTATAGTTCCCCCACATTAGGTGCAGTATAGTTCCCCCACATTAGGTGCAGTATAGTCCCCCACATTATGTGCAGTATAGTTCCCCCACATTAGGTGCAGTATAGCTCCCCACATTAGGTGCAGTATAGCTCCCCACATTAGGTGCAGTATAGTTCTCCATATTAGGTGCAGTATAGTTCCCCCACATTAGGTGCAGTATAGCTCCCCACATTAGGTGCAGTATAGCTCCCCACATTAGGTGCAGTATAGTTCTCCATATTAGGTGCAGTATAGTTCCCCACATAAGGTGTAGTATAGTCCCCCACATTATGTGCAGTATAGCTCCCTGCATTAGGTGCAGTATAGCTCCCCAAATTAGGTGAAGTATAGTCCCCCACATTAGGTGCAGTATAGTTCCCCCACATTAGGCAGTATAGTTCCCCACATTAGGTGCTGTACAGTTCCCCCAAATTAGGCTGTAGTTCCTCCACATTAGGTGCAGTATAGTCCCCCAACATTAGGTGCAGTATAGCTCCCCACATTAGGTGCAGTATAGCTCCCCACATTAGGTGCAGTATAGTTCTCCATATTAGGTGCAGTATAGTTCCCCCACATTAGGTGCAGTATAGCTCCCCACATTAGGTGCAGTATAGCTCCCCACATTAGGTGCAGTATAGTTCTCCATATTAGGTGCAGTATAGTTCCCCACATAAGGTGTAGTATAGTCCCCCACATTATGTGCAGTATAGCTCCCTGCATTAGGTGCAGTATAGCTCCCCAAATTAGGTGAAGTATAGTCCCCCACATTAGGTGCAGTATAGTTCCCCCACATTAGGCAGTATAGTTCCCCACATTAGGTGCTGTACAGTTCCCCCAAATTAGGCTGTAGTTCCTCCACATTAGGTGCAGTATAGTCCCCCAACATTAGGTGCAGTATAGTTCCCCACATTAGGTGCAGTATAGTTCTCCGCATTAGGTGCAGTACAGTTCTCCCCACATTAGGTGCAGTATAGTTCCCCACATTAGGTGCAGTATAGTTCTCCACATTAGGTGCAGTATAATTCTCCACATTAGGTTGGCAGTATAGTTTACTCCCCACTAGGTGCAGTATAGTTCCCCACATTAGGTGCAGTATAGTTCTCCCCACATTAAGCTATAGTTCCCCCACATTAGGTGCAGTATAGTTTACTCCACTTTAGGTGCAGTATAGTCCCCCCACATTAGATGCAGTATAGTTCTCTCTACATTAGGCTATAGTTCCCCCACATTAGGTGCAGTATAGTCCCCCCACATTAGGTGCAGTATAGTTCTCCCCACATTAGGCTATAGTTCCCCCACCTTAGGTGCAGTATAATCCCCTCACATTAGGTGCAGTATAGTTCTTCCCACATTAGGTGCAGTATTTCTCCCCCACATTAGGTGCAGTATAATCTCCCCAAATTAGGTGCAGTATAGTTCTCCCTACATTAGGCTATAGTTCCCCCACATTAGGTGCAGTATAGTCCCCCCACATTAGGTGCAGTATAGTCCCCCACATTAGGAGTAGTATGTTCCCCCACAGACATACAGCCTCCAGCCATACAGTGTATGGCTGGAGGCTGTATGCCTGTTTACTGCCTTACTTCAGTGCTCCGACCACTGCTCCTCTGGTCCGGCCACCATAGCAGTAGGTCCCGGGACTGGAGGAGCGGTGGTCGGAGCACTGAAGCTGATGTGCCACTGGTCACTTACCATGCTGGCCAGCGCATGTCCTGTTCGCTGCTCCACTCCTCCGCGTTGCTTTCCAATGGGCGCACGCACGGGACGGTGCAATTGCCCAATTTCCCCCCTCCTGGATCCACCACTGCATGCATTATATACACACACAATACACTGTACACATTACATACTGTACATTTATGCCTCATACACACACAACATACTGTATACATTACATACTGTACATGCATGCTTCATACACACACACATACTGTACACATTACATACTGTACATGCATCATACACACACACATACTGTACACATTACATACTGTACATGCATCATACACACACATACTGTACACATTACATACTGTACGTGCATGCTTCATACACACACAGATACTGTACACATTACATACTGTACATGCATCATACACACACATACTGTACACATTACATACTGTACATGCATCATATACACACAACACACTGTACACAATACGTACTGTACATGCATCATACACGCACACACATACTGTACACATTACATACTGTACATGCATCATACACACACAGATACTGTACACATTACATACTGTACGTGCATGCTTCATACACACACAGATACTGTACACATGACATACTGTACATGCATCATACACACGCACATACTGTACACATTACATACTGTACATGCATTATATCCACACACACTACACACACTGTACACATAACATACTTTACATGCATTATATACACACACAACACACACACTGTACACATTACATACTGTACATACATTATATACACACACATACTGTTCACATTACATACTGTACATGCATCATGCACACACACATGCTGTACACATTACATACTGTACATGCATCATACACACACAACATACTGTACACATTACATACTGTACATGCTTCATACACACACACTGTACACATTACATACTGTACATGCATCATACACACACACTGTACACATTACATACTGTACATGCATCATACACACACTGTACACATTACATACTGTACATGCATCATATACACACACACACTGTACACATTACATACTGTACATGCTTCATACACACACATACTGTACACATTACATACTGTACATGCATCATACACACACTGTACACATTACATACTGTACATGCATCATAAACACACATACTGTACACATTACATACTGTACATGCATCATACACACACACATACTGTACACATTACATACTATACATGCATCATACACACACAGATACTGTACACATTACATACTGTACATGATTCATACACACACAGAATAGATCAGTGTTTCCCAACCAGGATGCCTGCAGAAGTTGCAAAACTACAACTCCCAGCATGCCCAGACAGCCAAAGGCTGTCTGGGCATGCTGGGAGTTGTAGTTTTGCAACAACTGGAGGCACCCTGGTTGGGAAACACTGATATAGATAGACACATGCACTTTACATATAGTCATCCACAGTAGTAACACACACAGGCACAGTACATAGACATACACGTATGTACACACATATATATATCCACACACACACACTTATACACATATAGACATACAGGGACCCCTACTGTAGTCCGGCCCCATGTTGTACAGCCTCAGCGGTCTCCTTTCCTCACAGCTCTCTCCTCGCCCCTCCTCCTGCTCAGACGCTGAAGGCTGAGAGAAGAGTCCGGGCTGAGGGAACATACCAAGTGCAGCGGGGGTGGGGGAGCGTGATTGTGGTGAGGTGACAAGAACTCCAAAGCTGCAAATGAGTTTATTTTAAAAAAAAATTCAGACATTCGGGGGCCCTCTTGTTTGACTGGGTGCCTGGGACCCGGAGCACAAACTCCAAGAGCACTATTGTTAATCCAGCCCTGGTGATGGGGGGAATTGCCCCGTCTCTACAGGACGGGCAAGTACTAGCTGTGCTCGGGGCCCCCAGCCAGCTTGGGGCCCCAAGCAATTGCTTGGTTTGCCTGTCCTGTAGCGACGGACATGATTATGTGGTGGAACAGGACGGAGATAATTATTATGTGGTCGGCACATTAATATATGTGGGGGCACAGGATGGGGCATTATAACTATATGTGAAAACACAGAGTGTTTTGCATTTCAGAGGCTTACACCAGAGCCCGCCGCAAGGCGGGATGGAATTGCTGTGGCAGACGACACCCAGGTCGCTACCCCTCATACGACTCATCCACAAAGGCTGTCGAGGTTTTGCGTGGCACAGGAAGGATAAGGCAAGCTCATAGTCAGGACAGGCAAAAGGTCAGGGCTGGCGGCACAGGAGTGCGGTCAGGGACGTAGCAAGAAGGTATGGTACACGGATAGACAAAACACACAGAAAACGCTTTCTGTAAGGCTCAAGGAGACACAAAGATCTGGCAGGGGTCAAGGGGAAGTCAGTCCCCTTTATAGGGTCAATGCCCAGCAATTACCAATTACCGACGCGCTGGCCCTTTAAATCTCAGAGAGTCGGCACGTGCGCACACTAGGGGACAGGTGCGCACACATCGGCAAACAGAGCGCATAGGAACATGGAGAGGTTACTAGGGGCAGGGAACACAGGAGTGTCCGCAGAGGTGAGCGCCTGCGGCCGGGACATTGGCCTGCAGGAGCGCACATAACAACAAGGGATCGCCTGTGGTCGGGACACCGGATAGCGGGAGTGCATCTAACAGCAGACGAGCGCCTGCGGCCGGGATGCCGGACCGCAGGAGTGCTCGTTACAGTGTTATATTCAGTGGGTGCAATGTGTGTTAGTATTATATTCAGAGAGCACAGTGTGTGGAAGTATTATATTTAGAGGTTGCAGTGGGTGGTAATATTATATTCAGAGGGTACCGTGTGGTAGTTTTATATTCAGTGGGTGCAGTGTGTATTAGGAATATATTCAGAGAGCGCAGTGTGTGTTAGTATTTTATTCAGAGAGTGCAGTGTGTGGTAGTATTATGTTCAGAGGGTGCAGTGTGTGTTAGTATTATAGTCAGAGAGTGCAATGTGTGGCAGTATTATATTTAGAGAGTGCAGTGTGTGGTAGTATTATATTCAGAGGGTACGGTGTGTGGGTGTATTATATTCAGAGGGTACAGTGTGTCAGAATTATATTCAGACAGTGTGTGCCAGTATTATATTCAAAGAATACGGTGTTTGGCAGCAATATAATAATTATTGTTTTCAAATAGTGGATCAGAATCCGCTGACATAGTGAGGAGCCATCTGGGCATTAAGTTCAGCAGAGAGAAGATTTAGCTGGAACAAGTCCTGGTGGTATGTACCATGTGAATTAGATAAGGTAAGACTATAGAGAAGATGCCACCTGTAGTCACTGATGTCATTGTGTATTCTCCTCACTATAGAGAAGACGCCACCTGTAGTCACTGATGTCATTGTGTATTCTCCTCACTATAGAGAAGACGCCACCTGTAGTCACTGATGTCATTGTGTATTCTCCTCACTATAGAGAAGACGTCACCTGTATTCACTGATATCACTGTGTATTCTCCTCACTATAGAGAAGCTGTCACCTGTATTCACTGATATCATTGTGTATTCACCTCACTATAGAGAAGACGCCACCTGTAGTCACTGATATTGTGTATTCTCCTCACTATAGAGAAGAGGTCACCTGTAATCACTGATATCATTGTGTATTCTCCTCACTGTAGAGAATATGTCACCTATAGTCACTGATATCAATGTGTATTCTCCTCACTATAGAGAAGAGGTCACCTGTAGTCGCCGATAGCATTGTGTATTCTTCTCACTATAGAGAAGAGGCCACCTGTAATCACTGATATCATTGTGTATTCTCCTCACTATAGAGAAGACATCACCTGTTGTTACTGATATCATTGTGTATTCTCCTCACTATAGAGAAGATGTCTCCTGTAGTCGCCGATAGCATTGTGTATTCTCCTCACTATAGAGAAGACATCACCTGTAATCACCGATATCATTGTGTATTCTCCTCACTATAGAGAAGACGCCACCTGTAGTCACTGATGTCATTGTGTATTCTCCTCACTATAGAGAAGACGCCAACTGTTATCACTGATATCATTGTGTATTCTCCTCACTATAGAGAAGATGTCACCTGTAGTCACTGATATCATTGTGTATTCCCCTCACTATAGAGAAGATGTCACCTGTAGTCACTGAGATCATTCTGTTTTCTCCTTATTATAGAGAAGACATCACCTGTAGTCACTGATATCATTGTGTATTCTCCTCACTATAGAGAAGACGTCACCTGTAGTCACTGATATCATTGTGTATTCTCCTCACTATAGAGAAGACGCCACCTGTAGTCACTGATGTCATTGTGTATTCTCCTCACTATAGAGAAGACGTCACCTGTATTCACTGATATCACTGTGTATTCTCCTCACTATAGAGAAGACGTCACCTGTATTCACTGATATCATTGTGTATTCACCTCACTATAGAGAAGACGCCACCTGTAGTCACTGATATTGTGTATTCTCCTCACTATAGAGAAGAGGTCACCTGTAATCACTGATATCATTGTGTATTCTCCTCACTATAGAGAATATGTCACCTATAGTCACTGATATCAATGTGTATTCTCCTCACTATAGAGAAGAGGTCACCTGTAGTCGCCGATAGCATTGTGTATTCTCCTCACTATAGAGAAGAGGCCACCTGTAATCACTGATATCATTGTGTATTCTCCTCACTATAGAGAAGACATCACCTGTTGTTACTGATATCATTGTGTATTCTCCTCACTATAGAGAAGATGTCTCCTGTAGTCGCCGATAGCATTGTGTATTCTCCTCACTATAGAGAAGACATCACCTGTAATCACCGATATCATTGTGTATTCTCCTCACTATAGAGATGTCACATGTAGTCACTGATATAATTGTGTATTCTCCTCACTATAGAGAAGACGTCACCTGTTATCACTGATATCATTGTGTATTCTACTCACTATAGAGAAGATGTCACCTGTAATCACTGATATCATTGTGTATTCTCCTCACTATAGAGAAGATGTCACCTGTAGTCACTGATATCATTGTGTATTCCCCTCACTATAGAGAAGATGTCACCTGTAGTCACTGAGATCATTCTGTTTTCTCCTTATTATAGAGAAGACGTCACCTGTAGTCACTGATATCATTGTGTATTCTCCTCACTATAGAGAAGACGTCACCTGTAGTCACTGATATCATTGTGTATTCTCCTCACTATAGAGAAGACGTCACCTGTAATCACTGATATCATTGTGTATTCTCCTCACTACATAGAAGACATCACCTGTAGTCACTGATATCATTCTGTATCCTCCTCACTATGTCCCATCAGAGCTGGATTCACTTCGAAGTTTTGCAGTTATGATGGGTGAAACAGCAACTCCCAGCATAACCTCACCACTGCTTAGGTCATACTGGGAGCTGTAGTTTTAAATAGTAAAAACTTCTTTAGCACTTTCCCATTCTGTGGAAATTGGTATATATGATTATTATTCTGACATGTGAACACGGCCCAAGAGTCTTGAACAAGGTTAGGACTGTATGATACATTTAATAATATTGTAAGTTCCGTAAGCAACATCTTATTTTCTGTCCGCCAACACAAAATACTCTAAGACTACGGAATCTCCGGGCAGAAAATTTCCGCCCGGAGATTCCAAGTGCGGCCAGTGCCGACTGAATCAGTCAGCACTAGGAATGCGCTGACACTGCAGTCTCCAATAGACTGCAATGTGTTCCGCCATTCTTCAGGCGGAAATTTCCAAGTGGATTTTCCGTTCGCAAATTCCGCTTCACAAATTCCGAAGTGTGAATTTGTGAATGGAAACCCATTCACTACACTATACATTTTAGCAAGCGGAATTACCGCCTTCAATTTCAAAGCGGAATTGCAGGGGGAAATTCCGTAGTCTTAGCCTAGCCTAATAGTGCCCCTCCTGAGAATAGACTTTGGATCTGCCCTTGGGTTCATAGTGCCCAGTCCCGTGCCTAGCAGCTGGCTGTCTGGGCATGCTGGGAGTTGTAGTTATGCAAAAGCAGAGGGGACCCTGTTTGGGAAACACTGGTGTAGAGGGCCATTGTAAATTTACACTGTAGCAGGCAAGCGCCTTTATTAGTTGTATGTCTGTGGGTAGATAGATAGCCCCTATGTCTGTACAGAAGGTGAAAAGGATGGCCGATTGCTGAGGTTGTCCACAAGATACAGACAATCATATGTGGAAATCAAGATGGTCGCTACCTGCAGGGAGAGGGTGTAGAGCTATAACATCACATCTATGGTACAGGGAAACAGGAGGGACAAACATAAAGCTCTCTGGCTCCATGCTGGGAGTTGTAGTTTTGCAAAAGCAGGGGGCACCCTGGTTGGGAAACACTGGTGTGGAGGGCCATTGTAAGTTTGCACTGTAGCAGGGACTCCTGTCAAAGGCAAGCAAATCCAAATGGAACCTGACAATGCATTTGATTGGTTCAAATCCAAAATAAATTTCTGAAAATTCTGCTCATCCCTACTGATAACCTTATGGTGCCCTTATTGCTGGTGGACAAATACCTGAAAGGTTACATCTAATCGGTGTCACCTGTCATATCCCACCAAAAAAAAGTTATATGTTACTCAGTACCTAATCCTGAGCATGTACATCTAGTTTTTATGTCTCTAGCACCTATATTTCTCTTATACCTTATTTCTGTTGTTCCTTTGGTTTGTTATCCTGTGCTCTGGAGGGGGGGGGGGGGTTATCACTGTGTATGACTCCTTCTCCTCCCTGAGTCTGCTGTGCTGTGCTAAGTCATTTCATCCAGTCACTGCAGGCTACTCTGCAACCCCCTCCTCTCTGTTTTCATGCTGCAGTCTCATAGGACAGGAGTGAGCACAGAGGAGTGCTAGTCCCGCCCTCACTTCCTGGACTTTTTCCCAGCCTGTGCTTTAGCCGGGACAAAGATGATGCTGCAGCCGGACAGGACTATGTTCTGGATGGTATGGGGACCCCTAGTGGTCTTTTTTTTTTTATAAGCCATAATTTCCATAAAAAGGAAATACAATTTACTTATAAGTGTATAAGAAAGGTTAATGTTTTGCCGAGATGTACAACATATATAAAGTTTTAGTATCAGACAGCGCCCATTTAAATAATAAATTCCTTACATTCTTTCTCCTTTAATTCACCTGACACATCTGCATCTTCATAAAACAGCAAATTTGGATTTATTTTATATGCTATTTTGTTTTCCCCATATTGAATTTTCTTAAAATGTGTCAAAATGACCTCGGGGAATTTTCTTTATTTTAACTTGTCACTCGGCGCAGCCAAAAACTTTTTTTACAAGATGATTAGCAAACAGCTCTCGGCTCGAACCGGGGTGGACAGGGATTCGTGCTGAATATGGTGTCATTACAAGCACTTTAGGCGAGCGGCGGCTCTTCATGTGCGCAGCCGATAAAAGTGTTTTCCAGAGAAATGACTAATAGTAAAGGATTACCGCGTATCATCAATTCAGACTTCACCGACGCATCCGATACGTTTATCAGACGTCCCTCGACACATGTATTATTCATCATCCGTAATCCATAGGTGAATTCAGGTAAACAGCTCTGGGTGGAAAATGCTGGAAATAATATAAAAAGATAAATTATTAAATACATAAATTAATATATATATATATATATATATATATATATATATATATACACACACAGGGTGGGCCATTTATATGGATACACTTTAATAAAATGGGAATGGTTGGTGATATTAACTTCCTGTTTGTGGCACATTAGTATATGTGAGGGGGGAAACTTTTCAAGATGGGTGGTGACCATGGCGGCCATTTTGAAGTCGGCCATTTGGAATCCAACGTTTGTTTTTTCAATAGGAAGAGGGTCATGTGACACATCAAACTTATTGGGAATCTCACAAGATAAACAATGATCTGCTTGGTTTTAACGTAACTTTATTCTTTCATGAGTTATTTACAAGTTTCTGACCACTTATAAAATGTGTTCAATGTGCTGCCCATTGTGTTGGATTGTCAATGCAACCCTCTTCTCCCACTCTTCACACACTGATAGCAAAACCACAGGAGAAATGCTAGCACAGGCTTCCAGTGTGTGTGTATATATATATACAGGCTTCCTGTGTGTGTGTGTATATATATATATATATATATATATATATATATAGTGACCCACGGTGATGGCGGGACCAAGGAGTGTAGCTGTGTAGGTGGAGGGGCAAGATGGTATTAACCCCAGGGGCTAGGCATTATTAACCTTTAATGTTTGTGACGTCAGAGTGGTTTTTGGGTACCTGAACCAAATGAACAGTATCTCCGCTATTCCAATGGCTAGGTAGTGAAAGGAGAGTCCACCACCAGTTATGGTTTAACAGAGGCTTTACTGAGTGTAGATAGATGGTATTATCTTCACAGCTAGGCCAGAATCCCAGAGAGGTGACAAGGAACACAGAAGGACCTCACAGCTTACTGGGACCAATTAGACTGGTAATAGACTTTAGATAATTATGTCCAGGCTTGACTATAGGCTGGACTTGACTATGGGTAGCGACAGCAGACATAGACTTTTGACTTACTGGAATGTCTGTAGCTTTGCAGCCTTCCAGGGGCTGGTCACTAGCACTGTGGTATCTGGTGTTTGCTGTTCCTCAGCAGGTAGCATAAGAGATAAGAGAAAAAGAGCCAGAATTGTAATGGCCGCCCCCTTATATAGAGGGGGGGGGGGGCTGAGCCAAAGCCCATTGGTGAAGCTGCGGGTCATAGGTTAAACTGGTGCCCTCTGGGTAACATGTGACAAAATAGACATAACATGTAACATTTAACAGGTCCTTTTATCAACTGCTAGAGTTCTCCAAAGGTCCTTTATACTAACCATACATTAGGACACTGACTATCCATAAAATAAAATAGATAACAGTACAGTAACAGCAGGAGAGACCCTGCAGGAGAGCCCCCAGGTCACCGAGGGACTCAACCTGACAGGGCCTAAGCATGTCCTGTACTGGGACATCACATAAATATATATATATATATATATATATATATATATATATATATATATATATAAAGCCCTTTGTCCTTCCAATTTTTAGCAAATTATAAATGTTAATTTAAGTGTACAGTAAACAACCATAATAAGGTTACAGCAAATCTATCTTTAAATCTTTGAGGTTTCTTTTTTTACCTCCCACTTAACATTATCACCCAAAGAACATATCTAAAAATCTTAATAGAAAACAAAAGAACATCCCAGAAAAAAAGTGTATTTTTTTTTGTTGTTGTTGTTGTTATTTTATTTATCAATTTTTTTATAGTTTTTTTTGTTCTTTTTTGCTGCTTTAAAAAATAAGAACAGTTATAGAATAGATAAAATAAAATTCTACAATTTAACAAGAATATGAAATCTACCCCAACTTTCCCAAGAGCAGATGAGAGATACAAAAAAAAAAAAAACAATCAATTTTAACCTATTCTTCATCGCTTCTATTTAAATCACAGATAAAATTATGATTATTCTTACTGGTTATAGAACTTCACCCTTTAAAGCTACCATACATGTTAAATAGGTATTATCATGGAAAAAAAAAAAAAGTATCAATACAAAAAGTTTTAGTTTGGTCGGGGTGGGAGTGTCCAGACCATATCATTCACGCGAACGAGCAAGGTCACATGACCAGGATGGACTCATAATGTAAATGTATTTAAGCCGTCCTGGTGTTATAGACTCAGAGCGGGGAGAGAGGCATGTGGCTCGTTCTCATGATGGGTCGGGGTCTGCATAGAACATGTATAGGTTAACTTAATTAAGTTAATCTGATTCGTGGGAGGAGTCTGGTACATACTCACCTGGCCCAGGGGGGGGGGGGGGGGGGGGCTTGCCAGAACCTGTCGTCCCCACCTTCTCTTACCCATTGCTTTAAAGTCACTCACAGAGTATCCCCCTTTTTTTTTTAAGGATACCCTTCACAGTCAGCCCAGGCACACCCCAGGCAAAACTACCAGGAAAGGTTAATGGGCACTGTCATGAAGTAAAAAATTGATATGTTGTAGTACTTAAGTACTACAACATATCTCTAATATACTTTAATTTAAAAAAGTGATTTTAAACCAGTTTAAAATCACTTTTTAATTTGGCCACTAGGGTTCGCCCTCCTAGTGGCCGAATGCATTCGGCAGTGATGTCACTACTGAATTTCAACTCATTTAAGCCTGGCAATGAGACGAAATTCAGGCACTGCGGTGCTTGCTCCTGCCTGTCAATCAAACAGGCAAGAGCAAGCACGCTGATAGCTGGGGCTGCGCGCATTGGCCAGCTCCACTGGCCTCACGCGTGGCCCCGCCCACCCCCGTTACCCTGTCCGGAGGCAGCGCGGGCACTCATTGCTGCGCTGATCCTCCGGATGGGTAAATCTGCTCTCTGCACTAGAGGAATGGGGTGGGGGAAGTGGGGTTCGGGGGAGCGCCGCCACTCAGCTCTAGAGGCATGGTGGGGGGTAGTGCGATACGGGAGAGCACCACTGCTGCTGTTGCTGCTGCTGCTCAGCACTAGAGGCTGGGGGGGAGCGGGGTTCGGGGGAGCTCCGCCGCTCAGCACTCGAGGCATGGTGGGGGGGAGCGGGGTTCGGGAGAGCGCCGTCGCTGCTGCTCAGCACTAGAGGCTGGGGGGGGGGGGGAGCTGGGTTCGGGGGAGCGCCGCCGCTGCTCAGCACTAGAGGCATGGTGGGGGGGAGCGGGGTTCGGGAGAGTGCCGCCGCTGCTGCTCAGCACTAGAGGCTGGGGGGGGAGCGGGGTTCGGGGGAGCTCCGCCGCTCAGCACTAGAGGCATGGTGGGGGGGAGCAGGGTTCGGGAGAGCGCTGCCGCTGCTGCTCAGCACTAGAGGCTGGGGGGGAGCGGAGCTTGGGGGAGCTCCGCCGCTCAGCACTAGAGGCATGGTGGGGGGAAGCGGGGTTCGGGAGAGCGCCGCCGCTGCTGCTCAGCACTAGAGGCTGGGGGGGGGGGGAACCGGGTTCGGGGGAGCGCCGCCGCTCTGCACTAGAGGCATGGTGGGGGGGAGCGGGGTTCGGGAGAGCGCCGCTGCTGCTCAGCACTAGAGGCTGGGGGGGGGAGCGGGAGCGGAGTAGCACTGCTGCGCTAACAAAGTTATTGTTTTCACCACAGGGTGCCTCCAGGTGTTTCACCACAACAACTCCCAGAATGCCCTGACAGCCAGTAGATGTTAGGGCAAGCTGGGAGTTGTAGTGGTGAAACAGCTAGAGGCACCCTGTATAGTGAACTAAGGGCGGATATGTCGGCTTCAGCAGGCATCAGTGACGTCACGCCTACTGGGGAAGTCTGCCTGGTAGTGAGCACACCACCAGGCAGACAAAAAAGGCATTTTAATATAGTAAAAAAAAAAATGTAAAGGCAGGGAGGGGGTTAGGGATAGATGGGCAATAGGCAGGGACAGAAAGAAAAAAAATGGATGGTGGGAGCTACCCTTTAAAGGACCTTAACATGTATAGAAGAAAGAAGAGACAGAGGGGATATGATAGAGACTTTATATATATAAAGGGAATCAACACGGTAAAGGAGGAGAGGAGATATAATAGAAGAAAACTACCACAAGAGGACATAGTGTTATATAGAGGACATAGTTATAAATTAGAGGGGAAAGGTGTCTGCAGTAATATCAGGAAGTATTACTTTACTGAGAGAGTAGTGGATGCATGGAATAGCCTTCCTGCAGAAGTGGTCGCTGCAAATACAGTGAAGGAGTTTAAACATGCATGGGATAAGCATAAGGCTATCCTTCATATAAGATAGAGATAGGTATAAGGCTATCCTTCATATAAGATAGAGATAAGCATAAGGCTATCCTTCATATAAGATAGGGACAGGCATAAGGCTATCCTTCATATAAGATAGAGATAGGTATAAGGCTATCCTTCATATAAGATAGGGACAGACATAAGGCTATCCTTCATATAAGATAGAGATAAGTATAAGGCTATCCTTCATATAAGATAGAGATAGGTATAAGGCTATCCTTCATATAAGATAGAGATAAGCATAAGGCTATCCTTCATATAAGATAGAGATAAGTATAAGGCTATCCTCCATATAAGATAGGGATAGGTATAAGGCTATCCTTCATATAAGATCGGGATGGGCATAAGGCTATCCTTCATATAAGATAGGGCCAGGGACTATTCATAGGATTCAGATTATTGGGCAGACTAAATGGGCCAAATGGTTATTATCTGCCGACACCATTCTATGTTTCTATATACATGTAACTTGACCACAAGTATGCTTTAAAGAGTACCTGTCATAATCTTGTTAACTGTTATAATCCTCCCAGGTCACTGCCCCCATCATGATAAACCATCGCCGGCCTTTATTTTTATTATTTCTTAGTTTTCTACCTTGATATTGCTCTGTATTTTCTTCTCAGTCTCACAGACTGGGAAGGGGCGTTCCCCAGCAGGTGTGACATCATCTGAAGCCATACAGGGGAGAACTTCCTCCCTCACTCTGCTACACACAGCCCAGAGCAGTTCAGTGTGAGATGAGCTATGATTGGATAAGGCATTAACCCCTTATATTCATGACGCCAGGGCGTGGTTTAGCCTAAAACTACCCGAAGGTATACCGCTGGATCTTGGGCTGGGCACGGGGGGCAATATAGACTCCGACTCCAAGTTACAGACAACGGTAGCTTTACTGAGGGTAGACAGATGGTAAAGTCTATACAGTTCAGCCAGGGCCCAAGGAGGTGACCAGTGACGCAGAGACCTTAAGGGCTTACTGGAACTTGTAGTAGGACTGGACAATTGAATGCAGACCACGCTGACTTGACAGATGACAGGGACTGACTTGACTCATAAAGCTGTGACTTTATCTTACTTGACTTGATGGCGGCTGCAGGACTGGACTTTGAGGTCGCTAACACTCTGGACACACACACTAGACAAGACTGCACTGGACCTCAGCAGAAGAGAGAGAAGCTCCACCCAGGGCTTATATGGGGGAGATTAGCAGGGAGCCCATAGGTCAGTCTTGGGATCCCCTGGTCACTGGTACCTCCTGGGTAACAATCACATGACATAATTCTTAAAGATACAAGACATTTTATATATAATACACTGCAGAATATATGTGCAAGGGGACACTGAAGGAGGCTGCCTGACAGGACAGCAAGGGTACGGGGCAGCATCTGCCGTACTGGGCCACCACAACAGTAAGTCATAGAGAACTCCACAATGGTTCATTATGAATCCGCTTCACCTTCTGCCTTCAGGTTCTACTGAAATGGAGAAACTCTTCAACTTGTCCAAAGGGCATTGAGCTAAATTGCTAATTTTTTCCCGGGAACGTCTCCGGCCTTATTATTGACGGAACATTGTTTTAGAAATCCAGAATACATTATGTTCTGCCGTGTTCCATTAAAACCTAATATTATGTGTGTTGGGAGACAGAAAAATACTTAAAGGCACGGACTATCATAAATGGTCCATTTTTAAGATTATTGATGTCGTCTGGGACGAGGACGCTACGGGCATGGATGACACCTTACTCTCCAAAAATTGTAGCCTGGAGAGGTAAGATTTGCTTGGAATATAATTTTCGAAATGGGGGATTTATCGACGACATGTATGTTACTTTTCAATTCAGTTAAATTATTTATTACCCATAAAGTTCTCCTAATAAAGCCGATGCTTGAGTCGGGAAGCAAAGTAATAACATTACAGGCTCAGGTCACATGACCCCCACCCTTCCCCTCACTATGGTTTACCTACTGCTATTTCTGATGAACCATTTAGAGCAGTGGTCTCAAACTGTGGCCCTCCGGATGTTGCAAAACTTTAACTCCCAGCATGCCCGGACAGCCGTTGGCTGTCCGGGCATGCTGGGAGTTGAAGTTTTGCAACATCTGGAGGGCCACAGTTTGAGACCACTGATTTAGAATGACTCTTATCAGCTTCTCCAAAACCTAAATGGCTCCATATTCTGATTTTCTTCACCCCACAAATAATATATATGGTGGGTGGAGATTTATCAAAACCTGTCCTGAGGAAAAGTTGCTAAGTTGCCCATAGCAACCAATCAGATCGCTTCTTTCATTTATCAGGGGCCTTTTCAAATATGAAAGAATCGATCTGATTGGTTGCTGTGGGCAACTCGGCAACTTTTTCTCTGGACGGGTTTTGATAAATCTCCGCCTATGTGTTCTGAGAGCGCACCAAAGAGGGATGTTTGCGGCAGCTATCAGCCACCGGAACCCGTAGCTAATGCCGGACATCACCGATCACTCTTTAATCGTCGCAATCAAAGTTGATTGCAGCTTTTAAAATGTAAAAAAAAAGACAATCCCGGCTGCTCAATCGGGCCGATCGGGATCACCGTGGTGTCCGGATCAGCTGTCGGGCGGTGGGAGGGCCCTTACCTTCCTCCTCACTATCTGAACATTAATCTGATGCTCCAATCAGCCACGGCAGGCTGGAGCAATCGAGCACTGATAAAAGTGATCAATGCTATTGTTACGCCGAGTGCTCCGGGTCCCCGCTCCTCCCCGGAGCGCTCGCAGCGTTCACCTTGTTACAGCGCCCCGGTCAGACCCGCTGACCGGGAGCGCTGCATTAATGTCACCGGCGGGGATGCGACCCACGAAGCGGGACGAGCCCGCTCGCGGTTCGCATCCCAGTCTCCTTACCCGTCCTGTCCTCCGTCGGTTCAGTCCCGGCGCGCGTGGCCCCGCTCCCTAGGGCGCGCGCGCGCCAGCTCTCTGCGATTTAAAGGGCCAGTGCGCCTCTGATTAGCGCCTGGCCCAATTAGTGAATTTACCTGTGTCCATGTCTATATTACCTCACTTCCCCTTACCAGCATCACCGGATCTTGTTGCCATTGTGCCAGTGAAAGCGTTTCCTTGTATGTCCCAAGCCAGTGTTCCAGACCTCCTGCCGTTGCCCCTGACTACGATCCTTGCTGCCTGCCCTGACCTTCTGCTACGTCTGACCTTGCTCTTGCCTAATCCCTTGTACCGCGCCTATCTCAGCCGTCAGTTGGGGTTGAGTCGCTATCGGGTGGAACGACCTGGGGGTTACCTGACCCTGCAAGTCCATCCCGCTTAGACTCCGTTCCCCTGGTACGGCCCACGTCATCACCCCACTGACACAGAGGATCCACCACCAGTATCCTCACAGTATCCGGATCCTGACAGCTATGCTATGGCATAGCATTATGCAGTGCATGCATAATAAGAATTGAATGTAATAGTCTTCTATGGGGACTAAAAAATAGTGTAAAAAAAGTGTTTAAAAAGTTAATAAATGTAAATTACCGGCAGCCCTGTGTATTCAGTGAGGTTTTGGGGGCGGGGTTGTGCTTCACTGTAATGCTGGTGCGTGGACCTAGCCCCAAACCCCACTGAATACGCAGGGCTGGAGTTGGAATATGCAGTGTATTTCCCACTGCACAGCACATTTTGGGTAGTGTTAAATATGCTGCGTCAGCGCTACATGGGACCGTACCCATAAATGGATTATCCTGCATTTTACAAATATTCATATCCTGCTGGAGCTGGGAAAAATCTAAAGAAAACCTATACTCACCTACCCCCAGTCCTCCGCTCTTTCCCCACAGCTCCTGTTGGGCACCGCCGGGTCCCCTGGTCTTCTTCCTTCTCCCATAGAGTGCTTGGTGAAAGACCTACTAGCTCAGCTAATCACAGGCCAGCAGGGCTCAAGTCCTGCAGGAACATTAGTAGTAGTTCTGCAGGATCAGCCCTTGAGTGGAAATCTTGGGTGAGTTCCTGCACTTTTTTTCCCCAGGGCTTGATCCCTGAAGGCCAGGACACCGCTGAGGCCACTGTGGCACTTGTTTCGGAAGCAGGAAGAAGACAGAGGATCAGGGGACCAGACGGAGCTGAATGGGAGCTGCGGGGGACCACCAGGGGACTGGGGCATGCAGATTGAGTTTGAAAGTGGTGCAAGCTGTCATTAATTTGGTGTATTGTAAACTTTTCCCAGTGTCATTTCTCTTTCTGGCAGCTTTAAAGGGGTACTCCGCTGCTCAGCGTGTGGAATAAGCTGACAGTTTTCCTGTACTATACTCCCAGTGCTCGTTCACTCTCCGCAGAATTCCGCAAGTGGAGATTCCATCTGGAGGCCACCGCCGAAATACTTTGCGGTAGGACCGCGTGACCCTGTGCAGTCACCACTGACCACAATGCAGGGCTTGCAAACTTCCACACAAAGAATGAACATGCTGTGTATGGGTGAGGAGCAGAACGTCATATGTAGCCGAGCTGAATGTGGTTAAATAATGTGTGTGAGAGTAGCAGAGCTGTGTATGTAGTGGGGCTGTGTGTGTATGTAGCAGAGATGTGTGTGAGTGTATAGTTGTGTGTGTGTGTGGTTGTATTGTGTGTGTGTGTGAGTAGCAGAGCTCTGTGTGTGTGTATATAGTAGAGCTGTGTATGAAGGAGAGATGTGTGTGTGTGTGTGTATATAGTAGAGCTGTGTATGAAGGAGAGCTGTGTGTGTGTGTATATAGTAGAGCTGTGTATGAAGGAGAGCTGTGTGTGTGTGTGTGTGTGTGTATATATAGTAGAGCTGTGTATGAAGGAGAGCTGTGTGTGTGTGTATATAGTAGAGCTGTGTATGAAGGAGAGCTGTGTGTGTGTGTGTGTGTGTATATATAGTAGAGCTGTGTATGAAGGAGAGCTGTGTGTGTGTGTGTGTGTATATATAGTAGAGCTGTGTATGAAGGAGAGCTGTGTGTGTGTATATAGTAGAGCTGTGTATGAAGGAGAGCTGTGTGTGTGTGTATATAGTAGAGCTGTGTATGAAGGAGAGCTGTGTGTGTGTGTGTGTGTGTGTGTGTATATATAGTAGAGCTGTGTATGAAGGAGAGCTGTGTGTGTGTGTATATAGTAGAGCTGTGTATGAAGGAGAGCTGTGTGTGTGTGTGTGTGTATATATAGTAGAGCTGTGTATGAAGGAGAGCTGTGTGTGTGTATATAGTAGAGCTGTGTATGAAGGAGAGCTGTGTGTGTGTGTGTGTATATATAGTAGAGCTGTGTATGAAGGCGAGCTGTGTGTGTGTGTGTATATATATATAGTAGAGCTGTGTATGAAGGAGAGCTGTGTGTGTGTGTGTATAGTAGAGCTGTGTATGAAGGAGAGCTGTGTGTGTGTGTGTATATAGTAGAGCTGTGTATGAAGGAGAGCTGTGTGTGTGTGTGTGTGTGTATAGTAGAGCTGTGTATGAAGGAGAGCTGTGTGTGTGTGTGTACATAGTAGAGCTGTGTATGAAGGAGAGCTGTGTATGTGTGTGTGTGTGTGTGTGTGTGTGTGTATATAGTAGAGCTGTGTATGAAGGAGAGCTGTGTGTGTGTGTGTGTGTGTATATAGTAGAGCTGTGTATTAAGGAGAGCTGTGTGTGTGTGTGTATATAGTAGAGCTGTGTATGAAGGAGAGCTGTGTGTGTGTGTGTGTGTGTGTGTGTGTATATAGTAGAGCTGTGTAGGAAGGAGAGCTGTGTGTGTGTGTGTGTGTGTATATAGTAGAGCTGTGTATGAAGGAGAGCTGTGTGTGTGTGTGTGTGTGTGTATATATATAGTAGAGCTGTGTATTAAGGAGAGCTGTGTGTGTGTGTGTGTGTGTGTGTATAGTAGAGCTGTGTATGAAGGAGAGCTGTGTGTGTGTGTGTGTGTGTGTGTGTGTGTATATAGTAGAGCTGTGTATGAAGGAGAGCTGTGTGTGTGTGTGTATATAGTAGAGCTGTGTATGAAGGAGAGCTGTGTGTGTGTGTGTGTGTGTGTATATATATATAGTAGAGCTGTGTATGAAGGAGAGCTGTGTGTGTGTGTATATAGTAGAGCTGTGTATGAAGGAGAGCTGTGTGTGTGTGTGTGTGTGTGTGTATAGTAGAGCTGTGTATGAAGCAGAGCTGTGTGTGTGTTTGTATAGCAGAGCTGTGTATAGCAGAGCTGTGTGTGTGTATAGCAGAGCTGTGTGTGTGTGTGTATAGCAGAGCTGTGTATAGCAGAGGTGTGTGTGTGTATAGCAGAGCTGTGTGTGTGTGTGTATAGCAGAGCTGTGTATAGCAGAGGTGTGTGTGTGTATAGCAGAGCTGTGTGTGTGTGTGTATAGCAGAGCTGTGTGTGTGTATAGCAGAGCTGTGTGTGTGTATAGCAGAGCTGTGTGTGTGCATATCAGAGCTGTGTGTGTGCATATCAGAGCTGTGTGTGTGTATAGCAGAGGTGTGTGTGTGTATAGCAGAGCTGTGTGTGTGTGTATAGCAGAGCTGTGTATAGCAGAGGTGTGTGCGTGTGTGTGTATAGCAGAGCTGTGTGTGTGTGTGTATATAGCAGAGCTGTGTGTGTGTATAGCAGAGCTGTGTGTGTGTATAGCAGAGCTGTGTATAGCAAAGGTGTGTGTGTGTGTGTATAGCAGAGCTGTGTGTGTGTGTATAGCAGAGCTGTGTGTGTGTGTGTGTGTATAGCAGAGGTGTGTGTGTGTGTGTATAGCAGAGCTGTGTGTGTGTGTGTATAGCAGAGCTGTGTGTGTGTGTGTATAGCAGAGGTGTGTGTGTGTATAGCAGAGCTGTGTGTGTGTATAGCAGAGCTGTGTGTGTGTATAGCAGAGGTGTGTGTGTGTGTGTATAGCAGAGCTGTGTGTGTATAGCAGAGGTGTGTGTGTGTGTATAGCAGAGCTGTGTGTGTGTGTATAGCAGAGATGTGTGTGTGTGTATAGCAGAGCTGTGTGTGTGTATAGCAGAGCTGTGTGTGTGTGTATAGCAGAGCTGTGTGTGTGTGTATAGCAGAGGTGTGTGCATGTGTGTATAGCAGAGGTGTGTGTGTGTGTGTGTGTATAGCAGAGCTGTGTGTGTGTATAGCAGAGCTGTGTATGCTGGAAAAAGAGTTGGCTGTTTGGGCATAATAGGAGTAGTAGTTTTAAAAGAGAGGGAGAGGCACAATAGAATAAGAGTAATGCATACGGTATAATGTGCAGATTGAGGACAGAAATATAACCTGTGGCTCACAAGCTGTTTTATAACAACTACTTCTATCATGCTAGGGCTGTCATGACATTATGGAAGTAGTAGTTTTGCCAAAGCTTTAGAGCCTCTAGTTATGTCCGGCTTTCTGGTAAGGCTGCTCACTGAAATAAAGAAACTTTGGGGATATAATGAAGTTGGAGTGTGCGCTCCAGCTCTTATCTCTGGTGACATACTGAAAGGAATGACAAAGTGGAATGCCCATAGACTTTAACAGGGAGGTGGAATGCACATAGACTTTAACAGGGAGGTGGAATGCACATAGACTTTAACAGGGAGGTGGAATGCCCATAGACTTTAACAGGGAGGTGGAATGCCCATAGACTTTAACAGGGAGGTGGAATGTCCATAGACTTTAACAGGGAGGTGGAATGCCCATAGACTTTAACAGGGAGGTGGAATGCACATAGACTTTAACAGGGAGGTGGAATGCCCATAGACTTTAACAGGGAGGTGGAATGCACATAGACTTTAACAGGGAGGTGGAATGCACATAGACTTTAACAGGGAGGTGGAATGTCCATAGACTTTAACAGGGAGGTGGAATGCCCATAGACTTTAACAGGGAGGTGGAATGCACATAGACTTTAACAGGGAGGTGGAATGCCCATAGACTTTAACAGGGAGGTGGAATTCCCATAGACTTTAACAGGGAGGTGGAATGCACATAGACTTTAACAGGGAGGTGGAATGCACATAGACTTTAACAGGGAGGTGGAATGCCCATAGACTTTAACAGGGAGGTGGAATGCACATAGACTTTAACAGGGAGGTGGAATGTCCATAGACTTTAACAGGGAGGTGGAATGCCCATAGACTTTAACAGGGAGGTGGAATGCACATAGACTTTAACAGGGAGGTGGAATGCACATAGACTTTAACAGGGAGGTGGAATGCCCATAGACTTTAACAGGGAGGTGGAATGCACATAGACTTTAACAGGGAGGTGGAATGTCCATAGACTTTAACAGGGAGGTGGAATGCCCATAGACTTTAACAGGGAGGTGGAATGCACATAGACTTTAACAGGGAGGTGGAATGCCCATAGACTTTAACAGGGAGGTGGAATGCACATAGACTTTAACAGGGAGGTGGAATGCCCATAGACTTTAACAGGGAGGTGGAATGCACATAGACTTTAACAGGGAGGTGGAATGTCCATAGAGAATAATGGAAATGTAATATTTGAATTAGAGACACAACAATTTGATATATCTTTATCAGTCATACTCTCCAAACTCAGTGATGTTGTTTAATATTCAGATTAAAAGGAATTATCACTGTTTTCTGCAGAATGAAAAAATGGAATGCCCATAGGCTATAATGGGAAGTAAAATATGATTTGGAGTCTGAACCATTTAACATATCAAATAAATCTTTAGCAGATATACTGTGCGAGTTTAGTGGGATTATTGAAAATTAAGATTGAGTGGGATTATAATTGGTTTCAATGAAATGACAAGGCGAATTACAAAATGGAATGCCCATAGACTATAATGGGAAGTAAAATATGATTTGGAGTCTGAACCATTTACCATATCAAATAAATCTTTAGCAGACATACTCTGCGAGTTCAGTGGGATTATTTAAAATTAAGATTGAGTGGGATTATAATTGGCTTCTATGAAATGACAAGGGAAGAGAAAGAATGGAATGCCCATAGACAATAATTTCCACGTAAATCTGAGTTATTTAGAAAATTATATCTTACCACAAGTATCCCGCGGGTAGAGTAGCACATTGTAAAATAAAAATTTCCTGGGATTATAGCTGCTTACTATAGAATGCAGGGGTGAATGATAAAATGGAATGCCCATAGACTATAATGGGAAGTAAAAAAAAAGAGCTAATTTGCATGGAAATATTTGGTTATTTAGTAAATTAACCTTTACCGCAAGTATTTCCTGGGTAGAGTTGCACCTTGTAAAATTAAAATTACCTTGGGTTGTAGCTGTTTATTATAGAATGCAAAGTTGAATGACAGTTATTCGGCAGCAGCCCTGTGTGTGCAGTGAGTTTTGGAGGCTGCACGTCACAGTAACGCTGGTGTGCAGCCCTGCCTCTACAACTCACTGCACACACAGGGCTGCCACCAGAAAGGCCTGTGTGTATGGTGATCAGGGATTATGCAGCATATTTGGGTAGAGTGAAATAGGCTGCGTAAGCGGAATGGGGGACCGTACCTTAAAATGTATTTGATATGTTAAGTTATGTTTATACTTTAAATAAAAATTTGCTTCCCATTATTTCATAGAAACCAATTATAATCCCACTAAATCTCAATTTTAAATAATCCTACCGAATATGAAGAGTATGTCTGCTAAAGATTTATTTGATATGTTTAATGGTTCAGAGACTCCAAATCACATTATGCTTCCCATTATAGTCTATGGGCATTCCATTCTGCCATTCTCCTGTTGTCCCATAGAAAACAGTTATAATCCCAGGTAATTTCCATGTTACAATGTTCTACTCTGCCCGGGGAAAACTTGTGGTAAAGTTGAATAACAGAGCTTAAGTGCAAATGAGCTCATATTTTACTTCCCGTTATAGTCTATGGGCATTCCATTTTGTCATTCTCCTTGTCATTTCATTGAAACCAATTATAATCCCACTCAATATGTTAAATGGTTCAGACTCCACATCAAATTTTGCTTCCTATTATAGTCTATGGGCATTCCATTTTATCATTCACCTTTCCATTCTATAGAAAACAGCTATAATCCCAGGTAATTTCTATTTTTCAATGTGCTACTCTTCCTGAGGAACACTTGCTGTAAAGTTTAAATTACTAAATAACAAAGATATAAGTGCAAATGAGTTCATATTTTACTTCCCATTATAGTCTATGGGCATTCCATTTTGTCATTCCCCATGTCATTTTATAGAAAACAATTATTATCCCACTAAATCTCAGTTTTAAATATTACCACTGAATATGAAGAATATGCTGCTAAACATTTATTTGATATTGGTAAATGGTTCAGATTCCACATCAAATTTTGCTTCCCTTTGTAGTCTATGGGCATTCCATTTTGTCATTCACCTTTGCATTCCATAGAAAACAGCTATAATCCCAATTAATTTTAATTAATATGATACTCTACCTGAGGAACACTTGTGGTAAAGGTTAATTTACTAAATAACACAGATTTACATGAGAATGAGCTAATTTTTTAAATCCCATTATAGTCTATGAGCATTCCATTTAGTCATTCCCCTTGTCATTTTAGAGAAACCAATTATCATCCCACTCAAAATCAATTTTAAGTAATCCCATTGAATATGAAGAGTATGCCTACTAAAGATTTATTTGATATATTAAATGTTTCAAACTCCACATCATATTTTGCTTCCCATTATAGTCTATGGGCATTCCATTTTGTCATTCACCTTTGCATTCCATAGAGAACAGCTATAATCCCAGATAATTTTAATTGTACAATGTGCTACTCTGCCTGGAGAACACTTGTGGTAAAGTATAATTTCCTAAATAACAGAGCTTTTTGTGCAAATGAGCTCATATATTACTTCCCATTATAGTCTATGGGCATTCCATTGTGTCATTCCCCTTGTCATTTTATAGAAAACAATTATTATCCCACTAAATCTCAGTTTTAAATATTACCACTGAATATGAAGAATATGCTGCTAAACATTTATTTGATATTGGTAAATGGTTCAGACTCCACATCAAATTTTGCTTCCCTTTGTAGTCTATGGGCATTCCATTTTGTCATTCACCTTTGCATTCCATAGAAAACAGCTATAATCCCAATTAATTTTAATCTTACAATATGATACTCTACCTGAGGAACACTTGTGGTAAAGGTTAATTTACTAAATAACACAGATTTACATGAGAATGAGCTCATTTTTTACATCCCATTATAGTCTATGAGCATTCCATTTAGTCATTCCCCTTGTCATTTTATAGAAACCAATTATCATCCCACTCAAAATCAATTTTAAGTAATCCCATTGAATATGAAGAGTATGCCTACTAAAGATTTATTTGATATATTAAATGTTTCAAACTCCACATCATATTTTGCTTCCCATTATAGTCTATGGGCATTCCATTTTGTCATTCACCTTTGCATTCCATAGAGAACAGCTATAATCCCAGATAATTTTAATTGTACAATGTGCTATTCTCCCCGGGGAATACTTGTGGCAATGATTTCATTGAGGGGGAGGGTCGTGACGTCATGATGGGGCGGGGCTATGATGTCACAAACTCCCAGTGCCGGCTCCAGCATTTGGAACAGTTTGTTCCAAATGCTGAGCAGCGGAGTACCCCTTTAAAATAATGCACTTCTTTGGATTGTTCACTGAGGAAGCGGCACTGATTGGCTCCCAATTCATTTAATCCAGAAAATAGTGCTCACTGAATTGAACTTAAAGGGGTTATCCAGGGAAAAACATTTTTTTATATATCAACTGGCTCCAGAGAGTTAAACAGATTTGTAAATTACGTTTATTAAAAAATCTTAATCCTTTCAGTACTTATGAGCTGCTGAAGTTGAGTTGTTCTTTTCTGTCTAAGTCCTCTCTGATGACACGTGTCTCAGGAACTGTCCAGAGTAGAAGCAAATCCCCATAGAAAACCTATTCTACTCTGTGCAGTTCCCGAGACAAGCAGAGATGTCAGCAGAGAGCACTGTTGCTAGACAGAAAAGAACAACTCAACTTCAGCAGCTGATAATTATTGGAAGGATGAAGATTTTTGAATAGAAGTAATTTACAAATTTGTTTAACTTTCTGGAGCCAGTTGATATATAAAAAAATGTTTTTCCTGGAATACCCCTTTAATCCCTTAGCGCATATGGACATTTATGAACGACCATATGGGCATCTCCATATATAATGCGCGCTCACGAGGTGAGCGCGCATCATACCCGGTGGGTCCCGGTTGCTATAAGCAACCGGGACCCACACTAATGCCGGACATCGCCGATCGGGCTGATGTCCGGAATTAACTCTTTAGATGCGGCGATCAAAGTTGATCGCCGCATCTAAAACTGAAAGTAAAAGCATCCCGGCTGCTCAGTCGGGCTGATCGGGACCATCGCGATAAAATCGCGATGTCCCGATCAGCTAGGATGCAGCAGGAGGTCCCCTTACCTGTCTCCTGAAATCCAGACTTGAGCAATCAACCGCCGATAACACTGATCCCTGCCATTGAATGCAATGGCAGGGATCAGTGTATATAATCAATGTACTGCATGTTACAGCCTCCTGTGGGCGCAATAACACTGCAAAATAAAATTAATAAAGACCATTTAACCCCTTCCCTAAAAAAAGTTTGAATCACCCCCCTTTCCCATAAAAAAAAACTATGTAAATAAAAATAAACATATGTGGTATCGCCACGTGTGTAAACGTCCGAACTATAAAAATATATTGTTAATTAATC
Organism: Hyla sarda; assembly: GCF_029499605.1. Classification (NCBI taxonomy): domain Eukaryota; kingdom Metazoa; phylum Chordata; class Amphibia; order Anura; family Hylidae; genus Hyla; species Hyla sarda. The sequence continues at coordinate 439,015,516 of NC_079191.1, read as the reverse complement.
CGCATGGTCAATGGCGTACGCGAAAAAAATCTAAAGTCCAAAATAGCGTATTTTGGTCACATTTTATACCATAAAAAAATGTATACAAAGCGATCAAAAAGTCCAATCAAAACAAAAATCATACCGATAAAAACTTCAGATCACGGCGCAAAAAATGACCTCATTCCGCCCTGTACGGCGAAAAATAAAAAAGTTATAGGGGTCAGAAGATGACAATTTTAAACGTGTACATTTTCCTGCATGTAGTTATGATTTTTTTCAGAAGTACGACAAAATCAAATGTGGTGTCCCGGTACCGCATCCCATACGGTACCTGTATAGAGGTCCCCATAGCCAGAGTCCCTAGGACATCAGAGTCCTTCTTATTTAGTCCGCCCCTTGTCACCTCTCCTCTAGATATTAGTTATCTTCCAGTTTACTCAGGATTTATATAAATATAATCGTACAAATGTATATAAGTGGTTAATTACCTGTATGGAGCGTAACAGGACCTGCGGGTCACGTGATCAGGTAAACTCTATGGTTTTTTTGCTTAAGGACCTTTGGAGGTCCCTGTGATGTATTGCGCCCACAATTCCTTGTAACAGTGAGTGACAGATATTCGGACCAATTAAAACGGCCCTGCCAATGCCCATATAAGGGAGTGGCGGCCATAGCTCGCTCTCTTGTTCCCGGGCTTTCATGAGAGAAGGATCTGCACTGCTGTCATCAGTGAGTTTCGGCCCGAGCCTTGCGGCAACGGCTGATCATTACCAAACCGTGAGTGTATCAATCCCTAAGCACTCTGCAAGATCACCGGACCTTATCTATCCCCTAAATCCGGACGGATCTTCGCAATTAACCCTAAATCTAGAGACTTATAAAACAAGTCATGGTCCGCAACAACTGCCAGTCACTGAGGTGTATAGAGACTGTATTGATGAGACTGTTATTGTTCATTGGATGTACCGCAAGCCTTTAAGTAAAGTTTATCCAAGTTCAAGTTCAACTATCTTGTGGACCTTCAGTCATTTTATGCACCTATCGTTACCGGCAAGGGTGGCGACAGGCCGGAGAATTATCTCAGCATACTAGCCCTCAGCCTGGCGTCACGAACTATAGGGTTAACCTTAACTCCTGATATACTGAAGCAATACCCTGACTGCATTACCCCTACCCCAGAGGCCTACCACACAAAACTATATAAGTAGGGGATCATTTTAACCGTATGGACCTACAGAATAATGATAAGGTGTCATTTTTATTGAAAAATTTACTGCGTAGAAACGAAGCCCCCAAAAGTTACAAAAGGGCATTTTTTCTTCCATTTTGTCGCACAATGATTTTTTTTTCCGTTTCGCTGTAGATTTTTGGGTAAAATGACTGATGTCATTACAAAGTAGAATTGGTGGCACAAAAAATAAGCCATCATATGGATTTTTAGGTGCAAAATTGAAAGGGTTATGATTTTTAAAAGGTGAGGAGGAAAAAACTAAAGTGCAAAAACGGAAAAAGATCTGTACCCTGCAGTGGGTTATATGCCCACTGCAGGGTACAGATATTTAGGAACAATTTAGCATGGCAGCCTCAAAGTCTGTAGGCCAGGCCCGAGGCCTACAAAGGTCCTAGATGTGCTATGTACAACTTCTCCACACATTCTCTCCTCTTTTTCTGTATCCTCACTTCTGGAATGGGATTGACACCCTGAGATGTAGAATCCTCTCTTCTCAGGAGAAGCTGGGCCTCAAACAATCCTGAGGTTTTTAAAGGGGTACTCCGCTGCTCAGCATCTGGAACAAAAATTGTTCCGAACACTGGAGGTGATGCCGGGAGCACGTGGTGTCATTACCTCGTCCTCTCATGTCACGCCCCGCCCCTTCAATGCAAGTCTATGGGAGGGGGCGTGACATCATGAGGGGGTGGGGCTATGACGTCAAGAGCTCCCGGCGCCGGATCCAGCGTTCGGAACAGTTTGTTCCAAATGCTGAGCAGCGGAGTACCCCTTTAATATCATTTTTGCAAAATGGCTGCCATAACAACACAAAAGCATCTCTGTGCACACTATTTATTGTGGAAATCCCCTTGACATTTTGTTGGATGAGATTCCTTGCTGCACCACACACACTACTATCTAGAGTCCTCGCTACAGATCCGGGGACATTCTAATCAGATATCATGTAAAATACTGGAGAGAAATCTTCACATTCCGCCTGGATCTTCTATTAGGGGACGGGAACCCCCAGGACAGCTCCTCAGTGTCCCCCGATCTATCATATTTATTGATTAATCTTATATTTTATCATTACATTACATGGTCGGTCCCGGCACGGGCGGCATTGTGGGCATTGTGGGCGCTCACATCTGTTACGATCTAATTTACGGCTGTGATGCAAAGAATTTTACTAAGATGACAGTGAGAAATGTGAATCATCAAACCTTCTATATCATCAGGATGAGACATGGCAGCTCGGCTTCCTTGGTGTCTCCAGAATAAGGAATGAAAATTCACATCAAAGATTCAAAGCTGAAGAATAAATAGACGGTCGGGAGCGGAGACGGCCGAGAGCGCAGTCATATCAAGTGCAAGGTGTGCGTTCCCGCAACATCAGTGTAGGTCGTGTGATTTTAGGGCTGGTCGTGTAATGTTACTGCAGGTCGTGTAATGTTAGTGCAGGTCGTGTAAGGTGCTGGTTGTGTAATGTTAGTGCAGGTCGTGTAAGGTGCTGGTTGTGTAATGTTAGTGCAGGTCATGTAATGTTAGTGCAGGTCGTGTAATGTTAGTGCAGGTCGTGTAATGTTAGTGCAGGTCGTGTAATGTGCAGGTTGTGTAATGTTAGTGCAGGTCATGTAATGTTAGTGCAGGTCGTGTAATGTTAGTGCAGGTTGTGTAATGTTAGTGCAGGTTGTGTAATGTTAGTGCAGAGAGTGTAGTGTTAGTGCAGGTCATGTAATGTTAGTGCTGGTGGTGTAATGTTAGTGCTGGTCGTGTAATGTTAGTGCAGGTTGTGTAATGTTAGTGCAGGTTGTGTAATGTTAGTGCAGAGAGTGTAGTGTTAGTGCAGGTCATGTAATGTTAGTGCTGGTCGTGTAATGAGCTGGTTGTGTAATGTTAGTGCAGGTCATGTAATGTTAGTTCTGGTCGTGTAATGAGCTGGTCGTGTAATGTTAGTGCTGGTCATGTAATGTGCTGGTTGTGTATTGGTAATGCAGGTCGTATAATGTTACTGCAAGTCATGTAATGTTAGCGCAAGTCGTGTAATGTGCCGGTTGTATAATGCTAGTGCAGGTTGTATAATGTTACTGCAAGTCATGTAATGTTAGTGCAGGTCATGTACTGGTCAGGTTGCATAATGTTAGTCCAGGTCGTGTAATGTTAGTGCTGGTCGTGTAATGTGCTGGTTGTGTATTGGTAGTGCAGGTCGTATAATGTTACTGCAGGTCGTGTATAGTGTTGAGCAGCATAGGCCATATTCGAATTCGCAATATTTCGCGAATATATGGACGAATATTCGTCATATATTCGCTAAATTCGCATATTCGTAATATTCGCATTATATATTTGGATATGCGAAAATCCAGGTCATGTAATGCTAGTGCTAGTCGTGTAATGTGCTGGTTGTGTAATGTTAGTGCAGGTCATATAATGTTAGTGCTGGTCGTGTAATGTGCTGGTTGTGCAATGTTAGTGAAGGTCGTATAATGTTAGTGCTGGTCGTGTAATGTTAGTGCTGGTCGTGTAAGGTGCTGGTCGTGTAATGTTAGTGCTGGTCGTGTAAGGTGCTGGTCGTGTAATGTTAGTGCTGGTCGTGTAATGTGCTGGTTGTGTATTGGTAGTGCAGGTCGTATAATGTTAGTGCTGGTCGTGTAATGTTAGTGCTGGTCGTGTAATGTGCTGGTTGTGTAATGTTAGTGCAGGTCATATAATGTTAGTGCTGGTCGTGTAATGTGCTGGTTGTGCAATGTTAGTGCAGGTCATATAATGTTAGTGCTGGTCGTGTAATGTGCTGGTTGTGCAATGTTAGTGCAGGTCGTATAATGTTAGTGCTGGTCGTGTAATGTTAGTGCTGGTCGTGTAAGGTGCTGGTCGTGTAATGTTAGTGCTGGTCGTGTAATGTGCTGGTTGTGTATTGGTAGTGCAGGTCGTATAATGTTACTGCAGATCGTGTAATTTTAGATCAAGTCATGTAATGTGCCAGTTGTGTAATGCTAGAGCAGGTTGTATAATGTTAATGTTGATCGTGTAATGTTGGCGCTGGTTGTGTAATGCTAGTTCAGGTAGTGTAATGTTGGTGTAGGTTGTTGAATGTTAGTGCAGGTCATGTATTGCTGGTGCAGGTTGTGTAGTTTAAGTGTAGGTCGTGTAATGTGCTTGTCGTGTAATGTTAGTGCAGGTCGTGTAATGTTACTGCAGGTCGTGTAATGTTACTGCAGGTCCTGTAATGTGCTGGTTGTGTAATTCTAGTGCAGGTGTTATAATGTTACTGCAGGGTGTATAATGTTAGTACAGGTCATATAATGTTGGTTCTGGTTGTGTAATATTCATGCTGGTCGTGTAATGTTAGCACTGTTTGTGTAATGTTAGTGCAGGTCCTGTAATGTTGGTGTAGGTTGTTGAATGTTAGTGCAGGCCGTGTAATGTTAGTGCAGGTCCTGTAATGTTAGTGCAGGTTGTGTAATGTTAGTGCAGGTTGTGTAATGTTAGTGCAGGTCGTGTAATGTTAGTGCAGGTTGTGTAATGTTAGTGCAGGTCGTGTAATGTTAGTGCAGGTTGTGTAATGTTAGTGCAGGTTGTGTAATGTTAGTGCAGGTTGTGTAATGTCAGTGCAGGTTGTGTAATGTTAGTGCAGGTCGTGTAATGTCAGTGCAGGTTGTGTAATGTTAGTGCAGGTTGTGTAATATTATTTAAGGTTGTGTAATGTTAGTGCAGGTTGTGTAATGTTAGTGCAGGTTGTGTAATGTTAGTGCAGGTCGTGTAATGTTAGTGCAGGTTGTGTAATGTTAGTGCAGGTCGTGTAATGTTAGTGCAGGTTGTGTAATGTTAGTGCAGGTTGTGTAATGTTAGTGCAGGTTGTGTAATGTCAGTGCAGGTTGTGTAATGTTAGTGCAGGTCGTGTAATGTCAGTGCAGGTTGTGTAATGTTAGTGCAGGTTGTGTAATATTATTTAAGGTTGTGTAATGTTAGTGTAGGTTGTGTAATGTTGGTGCAGGTTGTGTAATGTTAGTGCAGGTTGTGTAATGTTGGTGCAGGTTGTGTAATGTTAGTGCAGGTTGTGTAATGTTAGTGCAGGTTGTGTAATGTTAGTGCAGGTCATGTAATGTTAGTGCAGGTCACGTAATGTTAGTGCTGGTCGTGTAATGTTAGGGCTGTTCGTGCAATGTTAGAGCAGGTCATGTAATGTTAGTGCAGGTCATGTAATGTTGGTGCAGGTCGTGTAATGTTAGTGCAGGTCATGTAATGTTGGTGCAGGTCGTGTAATGTTAGTGCAGGTTGTTTAATGCTGGGGCAGGTTGTGTTATGTTAGAGCAGGTCATGTAATGCTGATGCAGGTTGTGAAATGTTAGTGCAGCTTGTGTTATGTGCTGGTTGTGTAATGCTAGTGCTGGTTGTGTAATGTTACTGCGGGTGTATAATGTTAGTATAGGTAATGTAATGTTAGTGCTGGTCGTGTAATGTTAATGTAGGTAGTGGGATGTTGGTGCAGGTTGTTCATTGCAAGTGCAGGTCGTGTTCTGTTAGTGCAGGTCCTGTAATGTTAGTGACACTTGTATTATATTAGCACAGGTCATGTAATGTTAGTGCAGGTCGTGTAATATTAGTGCAGGTCATGTAATGTTAGTGCAGGTTGTGTAATGTTAGTGTAGGTTGTGTAATGTTAGTGCAGGTCATGTAATGTTAGTGCAGGTTGTGTAATGTTAGTGTAGGTTGTGTAATGTTAGTGCAGGTCGTGTAATATTAGTGCAGGTCATGTAATGTTAGTGCGGGTCGTGTAATGTTAGTGCAGGTTGTGTAATGTTAGTGCAGGTTGTGTAATGTTAGTGCAGGTTGTGTAATGTTAGTGCAGGTCGTGTAATGTTAGTGCAGGCTGTATAATGTTAGTGAAGGTTGTGTAATGTTAGTGCAGGTCGTGTAATATTAGTGCAGGTTGTGTAATGTTAGCGCAGGTTGTGTAATGTTAGTGCAGGTTGTGTGATGTTAGTGCAGGTTGTGTAATGTTAGTGCAGGTTGTGTAATGTCAGTGCGGGTTGTGTAATGTTAGTGCGGGTTGTGTAATGTTAGTGCAGGTTGTGTAATGTTAGTGTAGGTTTTGTAATGTTAGTGTAGGTTGTGTAATGTTAGTGCAGGTTGTGTAATGTTGGTGCAGGTTGTAAAATGTTAGTGCAGGTTGTGTAATGTTAGTGCAGGTTGTGTAATGTTAGTGCAGGTTGTGTAATGTTAGTGCAGGTCGTGTAATGTTAGTGCAGGTCCTGTAATGTTAGTGCAGGTTGTGTAATGTTAGTGCAGGTTGTGTAATGTTAGTGCGGGTTGTGTAATGTTAGTGCGGGTTGTGTAATGTTAGTGCAGGTTGTGTAATGTTAGTGTAGGTTGTGTCATGTTAGTGCGGGTTGTGTAATGTTAGTGCAGGTTGTGTAATGTTAGTGCAGGTTCTGTAATGTTAGTGCAGGTTGTGTAATGTTAGTGCAGGTTGTGTAATGTTAGTGTAGGTTGTGTAATGTTAGTGCAGGTTGTGTAATGTTAGTGCAGGTTGTGTAATGTTAGTGCAGGTTGTGTAATGTTAGTGCGGGTTGTGTAATGTTAGTGCGGGTTGTGTAATGTTAGTGCAGGTTGTGTAATGTCAGTGCAGGTTGTGTAATGTTAGTGCAGGTTGTGTAATGTTAGTGCAGGTTGTGTAATGTTAGTGCAGGTTGTGTAATGTTATTTAAGGTTGTGTAATGTTAGTGCAGGTTGTGTAATGTTATTTAAGGTTGTGTAATGTTAGTGTAGGTTGTGTAATGTTGGTGCAGGTTGTGTAATGTCAGTGCGGGTCGTGTAATGTTAATTAAGGTTGTGTAATGTTAGTGCAGGTTGTGTAATGTTAGTGCAGGTTGTGTAATGTTAGTGCAGGTTGTGTAATGTTAGGGCAGGTTGTGTAATGTTGGTGCAGGTTGTGTAATGTCAGTGCGGGTCGTGTAATGTTAATTAAGGTTGTGTAATGTTAGTGCAGGTTGTGTAATGTTAGTGCAGGTTGTGTAATGTTGGTGCAGGTTGTGTAATGTCAGTGCGGGTCGTGTAATGTTAATTAAGGTTGTGTAATGTCAGTGCGGGTCGTGTAATGTTAATTAAGGTTGTGTAATGTTAATTAAGGTTGTGTAATGTTAGTGCAGGTTGTGTAATGTTAGTGCAGGTTGTGTAATGTTAGTGCAGGTCATGTAATGTTAGTGCAGGTTGTGTAATGTTAGTGCAGGTTGTGTAATGTTAGTGCAGGTCATGTAATGTTAGTGCAGGTCGTGTAATGTTAGTGCAGGTTGTGTAATATTAGTGCAGGTTGTGTAATGTTAGTGCAGGTTATGTAATGTTAGTGTAGGTTGTGTAATGTTGGTGCAGGTTGTGTAATGTCAGTGCGGGTCGTGTAATGTTAATTAAGGTTGTGTAATGTTAGTGCAGGTTGTGTAATGTTGGTGCAGGTTGTGTAATGTCAGTGCGGGTCGTGTAATGTTAATTAAGGTTGTGTAATGTTAGTGCAGGTTGTGTAATGTTAGTGCAGGTTGTGTAATGTTAGTGTAGGTCATGTAATGTTAATTAAGGTTGTGTAATGTTATTGCAGGTTGTGTAATGTTAGTGCAGGTTGTGTAATGTTAGTGTAGGTCATGTAATGTTAGTGCAGGTTGTGTAATGTTAGTGCAGGTCATGTAATGTTAGTGCAGGTTGTGTAATGTTAGTGCAGGTCATGTAATGTTAGTGCAGGTTGTGTAATGTTAGTGCAGGTCATGTAATGTTAGTGCAGGTTGTGTAATGTTAGTGCAGGTCATGTAATGTTAGTGCAGGTTGTGTAATGTTAGTGCAGGTCATGTAATGTTAGTGCAGGTTGTGTAATGTTAGTGCAGGTCATGTAATGTTAGTGCAGGTTGTGTAATGTTAGTGTAGCACGTCTATTGCTTGAGATGCTGTGGCCGCCTGTGACAACTGTTTTACTAGGACACTTTCCGTTTTCCTGTAGATATAAACCATAGTAAAATGAAGTCACAATTTTCATTGAGCGAAGTGAATTTGGAAATGAAGCAGAGGAGCAACATTGTCCCCTGCAGGAATTCGGGAGCAGTGAAACCAATGAAGCGGTGAATTTTACAGCAGTTCATTATGCGGAACATATTATTTGCATTGCAGTTTTAATGGTTGGAGTGATTCCGGAGTACACCGCTGAGGATGGCGTAACAGTGTGTCAGGATTATATCCCCACTAGTGACTGAGGAACTTGTGCTGCGCTTATACATCTCTGCTGTTTTGACCTTGAACTTGTCCTTCCCCAAGATGGATATTGTTGTTCCTTATGGGAGCCATCTTGTCTTCTGTTTGGGCCTCATCCATCCCTGCGGTGAATGTTGTGACTTGCTCCAGTTTTGTGCCCTTGTGAACGCTCCATACTAGACGGTCCCTGCTCCTGTGCTGGGTTTATCTCTAGGTCGTGTCCATCCTACATGTTGTCCTTAGGACTTTTCACCCAGTTCTTCGCTGGTCTCTTCTCCTTCCCTTCTATATGGGATTTATTAGTACTTCACTAGTATCGTAACAGTAATAGAAATAGAACAATCCCATTGCTGACACCAAGTTGTCTCTTACTTCCCTAGCATGTGACGAGGGGTGGTGCACTTACAAGGGGCTGATCTATAGGTCTATAGGTGTGCTCCTGAAGAGGGACTGAATCAGCCACACTCACCTATTGGGTAGGTATGTCCCACAGTAGTTAGATACTTCCACTATTAGGAAGTCCTCCCATAGGAAGGTATGTTCTTAGGTAGGTAGTCTCCTTTATAGGTAAATGCATCCTTAGGTAGGTAGATCAAATCCTCTCCCCGAAGTGGGTAAATAAGTTGGTAGGTAGCTAAGTAGGTAGGTAGAGAGCCAGGAATGTAGGTAGCCAGGTAGGTAAGCAGGTAGGTAGCCAGGTAGATAGCTGGTTAGGTAGGTAAGTAGGTAGCCAGGTAGGTAAGTAAGTAGGAACCTAGCTAGGTAGGTAGCTATCTAGGTAGGTAAGTATATATGTAGGTAGCTAAGTTGGTAGATAGGTAACCAGATAGGTAAGTAGGTAAATAGGTAGCCACGAAGGTAGCGAAGTAGCTAGGTATGCAAGTAGATAGGAAGTTAGGTATTCAGCCAGGTAGCTATGTAGGTAGGTAGTCAGCCTCACTCATACACCCCCAACACGGTCCACACACCCCACATACACGCTGCCACTATGTATTGAATCCGGCAATAAGTCCTGACACATACATTACATCATAGTTTAAAGGTGGCGCCAGTACCCCGGGTAACTAGTCATTAGGGAGGGTCCTGACAGCTGCTCTCCACCTTGCTAGCGCTGAGTGACACGTCTGTCCATTTAAACAGATAGGGAAAGAAGCATCACTTAAAGCTGGGGGGGGGGGGGTGAAGAAGCCGGGACCACCTTCAGTGACTACCCCCTGCTTTCTTAAAGAGGTTTTTCAGTTACTCCATTGGAATAGAACAGAAATAAAATGTAATCCTGGACTGTTGGTGGGCCCTGAGGACGGGGTTGGGGACTTCTGCCTTTAAGTATCACTTGCTAAAGAGGTCCTCCCCCTCCCCCCCCCCCCAGCATGCCAAACATGGTTGATCCCCATGCCTCAGATATAGCCAATGTGCCAGCTACAAATTCTACTTAGTCCCACATGCCCCCCTGAACCCTAATGTAGGCCAGATATTCCCCCCTATAGTAACAGAAACTGTTAACCCATCCCAGGTCAGAGGTCCCTCAGGACCCAGGTTCTTGCACAGGCTTTTCTCTGTGTCGCGTGTACAGTACTCACAGTTACATGTTATATGCAGTAAGGCTTCGGTCACACATGGTGTATTAGATATGTACCTGTCTGGGCTTCAGCTCAGTCTCTGGTCCTCCCTTGCTGCGGCATCTCTCATCGTCCTATGGACGGACCTACATTTCACAGGGCGATCTTCCCAGTCAATAAGGAGGTGTGAGTACCAGACCAATCAGTGTTCACACCTAAACTTCTCAGTGTTTCTCACCTGAGCCCGTAGCGTAGATTGTCCAGCCACAAGTGTTCTTATTCCCAGTTTTCCCTCCATAGCAATACTGTTCTGACCTCCTGTGACCTGACCTTTTGCCTGTTTCATGACTTTGCTCCTGCTTGCTGACTTTGTACTTCACCTCTCTCTAGGATTAACCCCTGTGTGTTCTGACTCTGCATTGACTCGGTATTGATTTTGTAATGCACTGCCCTCTAGGTTCTGACTCTCTGTCTTGCCCCTGTTCTGACCTCTTGTGACTTGACCTTTTCCTTGTTTCATGACTTTGCTCCTGCTTGCTGATTTTGTACTTCACCTCTCTCTAGGATTAACCCCTGTGTGTTCTGACTCTGCATTGACTCGGTATTGATTTTGTAATGCACTGCCCTCTAGGTTCTGACTCTCTGTCTTGCCCCTGTTCTGACCTCATGTGACTTGACCTTTTGCCTGTTTCATGACTTTGCTCCTGCTTGCTGATTTTGCACTTCACCTCTCTCTAGGATTAACCCCTGTGTGTTCTGACTCTGCATTGACTCGGTATTGATTTTGTAATGCACTGCCCTCTAGGTTCTGACTCTCTGTCTTGCCCCTGTTCTGACCTCTTGTGACTTGACCTTTTCCTTGTTTCATGACTTTGCTCCTGCTTGCTGATTTTGTACTTCACCTCTCTCTAGGATTAACCCCTGTGTGTTCTGACTCTGCATTGACTCGGTATTGATTTTGTAATGCACTGCCCTCTAGGTTCTGACTCTCTGTCTTGCCCCTGTTTACCCTTTGTCTTCTGAATGGGTATTGTTTTGTCCCATGTGTTGCTGACCTGGACTATCAGACCCTTTTTTCATGTCCACTTAGTCCAGTGTAGGGATCATCATCCAGCTGGGGGCTGTGATGGAATAGTGATTGGGGTGAGATTCAGCTTGCCACTGATTGCTTAACTATACATGATAATGTGCTGGAAAACAAATACCAGAGATGTAGCTGCCCCCCCCCCCACTGCACCCCAGTATGTCAGTTGGTTCGAAGTATCCCCTTCCACACCAGTATTACTAATGACACGTGGTAGGTTGGAGTCTTGACAAAAATTTTGCAACCTTTCTAGAACAATATATTATTCTAGCTTATATTTTCTTATTATTATGGAATGTTTAGTGCTAGGTCCCAAAGTATGTTCCCACTGGAAGATACAAGGGTGTTCCCTTTGAATATTTATCTAAGTTTTGGGGGGGGGGTGACTTGGTGACCAAAAGAAACCTCCTCTACGGAATCAAAATGTCTTCCTAAGGCAGTGTTTCCCAACCAGGGTGCCTCCTGGTGTTGCAAAACTACAACTCCCAGCATGCCTGGACAGCCGTTGGCTGTCCAGGCATGCTGGGAGTTGTAGTTTTGCAACATCTAGAGGCCCATTGGTTGGAAAACGCTGTCGTAAGGATTTTATCACTTCAGCAAGTAATATATTATTGATGTTAAAGGGGTACTACCCTGGGGAAAAAAAAGTTTTTTTAAATCAACTGGTGCCAAAAAGTTAAACAGATTTGTAAATTACTTCTATTTAAAAAAATCTTAATCCTTCCAGTACTTATCAGCTGCTGTATGTTACAGAGGAAGTTTTATTTCTTTCTGAAGTTCTTGTCTGCCTGACCACAGTGCTCTCTGCTGACACCTCTGTCCATTTTAGGAACTGTCCAGAGCAGCATAGGATTTGGAAAGTTCCTGACACTGACAGAGGTGTCAGCAGAGAGCACTGTTGTCAGACAGAAAGGAAATTCAAAAAGAAAAGAACTTCCTGTGGAGCATACAGCAGCTAAGTACTGGAAGGATTAAGATTTTTTTTTTTATAGAAGTAATTTACAAATCTGTTTAACTTTCTGGCACCAGTTGATTAAAAAAATTATAATAATAATACTCATGGGAGTACCCCTTTAAGCAAAGAGGAACATTCTGGGAACCAGTCTCTTTAAGAGAGTTGACTCGAGGATATTTCCTTACATTCAGTGCATTGCGGTGAATACCACAGGAATAAATGGCTTCCATTATCTTGGAGTGCGAGATGGATCTTTGGCTCATGCGGATATTCTGAGTCACTCGCAGTATTTAAAATAATACATGTAATTAAGAAATCAGTTTTCACGACGTCGCCATCCAAGGTAATGACACACGTACAGAAGCTACGCGGCAAAAAAAACGGATCCGGGGGAATTATTCTAAATAATCCTTAACATTAAACTCTTATGTGCTCTTATAGGAAGTGAATAGTTAGAGAGGCTTTTGTTTTATTACTTTCATAAAATGAAAACCTTTGTTTAAAAATAAAATTCTTAGAAGAACTGGGGTGAGCGCCATTTAAAACGTTTATTATGTTTACTTAACCCTTAGACGGCACACACAATGCATGCATGGCGCATTGTGTAGTAAGGCTGTGAAGCAAATGGATGAGCAGCTCTTGGTGAGTGACGGCTGCTATCAACAGACAGCACTCGCCGCCAAAGACCAACATCCGTAATCACGCTAAGGATGATCATTCACCTTATTTTTCATAAAACACTGGGTGTACACTTTAAAACATGAGTAGAGTTTGGCTGATATCTCTAGTCAGGTTTCAAGGCACTTTAGACTTACTCAGTCGCTACCTACAGGTGGCAGCAGAGAGACAGTTTTCTTTCTTCTGGAGGAATGTGGGGACCAGGATATCTCAAACTTGCCCACTGGTGTCCACTGCTGAACCTTAAAATTCAGATATTACCCCAGAAGGTAGGTAGGTAATCCTGCCCCCTCCCCCTATTATGTAGAAGCCTCCAGTAGTTAGGTAGGAAATCCCCCTTTTAGTAAGAAGCCAAAGTGGGTACTACGGTGGAAAACTCAACTGGTGCCAGAAAGTTAAACAGATTTGTAAATTACTTCCATAAAAAAAAAAATCTTAATCCTTCCAGTACTTATTAGCTGGTGTATGCTCCAGAGGAAGTTGTGTAGTTCTTTCCAGTGTGACCACAGTGCTCTCTGCTGACACCTCTGTCCATGTCAGGAACTGTCCAGAGCAGGAGAGGTTTCCTGTGGGGATTTGCTTGTACTCTGGACAGTTCCTGATACAGACAGAGGTGTCAGCAGAGAGCACTGTGGTCAGACAAAAAGGAACTACACAACTTTCTCTGTAGTATACAGCAGCTGATAAGTACTGGAAGGCTAAGATTTTTTAATCAAAGTAATTTACAAATCTATGTAACTTTCTGGAGCCAATTGATATGAAAAAAAAAGTAGGAAATTCCCCCTATTAGGTAGGAACCCCTCAGTAGGTAGGTAATCTCCCTATTAGGTTGATGCCTCCTGGAAGTAGGTAGGGAATCCCCCCCATAGTAGACAGAAGCCCCCAGTAGGTAGGAAATCCCCTATTAGGTAGAAACCCCAACTAGTTAGGCAATCCTCCCTATTAGGTAGAAACCCCAACGAGGTAGGCAATCCTCCCTATTAGGTAGAATCCCCAAGTAGGTAGGTAGTCAAGTAGTTAGGTAGATGCCTCCATTAAGAAGTTTTCCCCAATATGTCCCCTGCAAAGGGAAATAAAAATCCCGTTCACCTTCAATCTGCTCCTACGCTGTGGCCTCTACACCCTCTGCTCTGTTTTACTCCATTATCTAAAGGGGTGCAGGAGCTGCTATTGTGTGTGCGCTTGCATGGGGCCTGGTTTTAAGATGGGCTGGTTAGAAAGCTGAATTTATCACTTGCCCAAAAATGAATTTTGCGATAAATGTACCCCAGTGACCAACTGGCCTAGGAATATGTCTGACTGCACTATCCAGGGGCTTCCTGTCATTTGGGCAAATTTTATTAATTAACATGCGCAACATAAGACATTTTGCGCAGCAACTGGGAAAACCGCGCACGTGCACAGCAGGTCTCTGCGCTAATTACAAATTCACCCCCTTTGACTTGACTTTTGAGAATATTATTACAGTGTTAAAAAACTGTTTAGCTTCTACCCCGTCTGTAAATCTGAGTATTTTTTTTTCTTTAACAATTTCAACAAAAGGAAGCGGTTTGGTTTATAATGCCGGACTCTGCAGATCGCAAGAAAACTGCAATTTTGGCAAAAGGAAATTCTCCAAGGAAGACACAGCACTGAGCATGAGGCCCGGTTGTGCACAAGGGCTAGAGGTTTATTGCACCAAACATCAGTACATGCAATGTTTTGGCTTAAAGGGGTACTCTGCCCCTAGACATGTTATCCCCTATCCAATCTAACAGGTTAGAGTCCCCATTAAAGGAGTACTGCAGTCTCAGACACTTATCCCTTATCCGCAGGATAGGAGATAAGTGTCTGATCACGCACGGGGTGGGGGGGGGGGCTCAAACCACTGGGACCCCCCGCGATTTCCCTTAAGGGGACCCGGCATTGCCTCAGCTCTGTGCGGCTAATGCGTGTGCCGTCAACCTCACTGAGTCATTGACACGCCCCCTCCATACAGCCCTATGGGAGAGGCGGGGATGCACAAGCACTGCATCTCCGCCTCTACCAGAGATACATGGAGGGGGAGCTGGGGCCCATACAGATCGTACAGGAGATTGCGGATGGGGGGGGTGGATTGCAGTGCAATCAGACACTTATCCATATCCTGTGTGATATGAATATGTTGGGAATCCCCCCTATTGGGTGGAAGCCCCATTATTTAGGTAGAGAATCCCCCCTATTAGGTAGAGGCCCCCAGTAGGTAGGTAGGGAATCCCCCCCTATTAGGTAGTAGCTCCCAATAGTTAGGTAGGGAATCCCCCTATTAGGATGAAGCCCCCAGTAGTTAGCTAGGGAAACACTCCCACTTCTATAGCAAGAAGCTCCTAGTAGTTATCAAGGAAATCCCTACTATTAGATAGAAGCCCCCAGTAGATAGGTAGAGAATCCTCCTATTAGATAGAAGCCTCCGGTAGGTAGGGAATCCTGCTATTAGATAGAAGCCTCCGATAGGTAGGTAGGTAGGTAGGGAATCCTCCAATTAGATAGAAGCCTCCGGTAGGTAGGTAGGGAATCCTCCTATTAGATAGAAGCCTCTGGTAGGTAGGTAGGTAGGGAATCCTCCTATTAGATAGAAGCCTCCGGTAGGTAGGTAGGGAATCCTCCTATTACATAGATGCCTCCAGTAGGTAGTTAAGGAATCCCCCTATTAGGTATAAGCCCCGGGCAGGTAGGTTGGCAGATATGAAGATGTCCCCGTTAAAAGATTTACACCAATAAGTCCTCTCTAAAAAAAAAAAAAATCCCACTCATCTTCCCATCTCTCCCGTGCTGAGGCCTCTACATCCTTTCCTCTGTTAGTGTTGCTAGATGTTGCTGCCCTGCGGCAGTGTGTAAATGTCCCTGGTTGGCTCACAGAGGCTAAGCCTTTAGAAAATACAAGAAAAGCCCTCACTCACGTTACGCATATGGGTTTTTAGACAACAGATAAGGATTCCTTGTTAAATGGGTAGTCCTCCCCAAAGAATAGGGGATAAGATGTCTGATCGTTTATTTAGTGCATCGGGTTCAGCGCCGCGCCCCGCTCGTGATGTCACGGCCACACACCCTCAATGCAAGTCTATGGGAGGGGGCGTGATGGCCATCACGCCCCCTCCCATAGACTTGCATTGAGGGGGCGTGGCTGTGACATCACGAGCGGGTCGTGACCGTGACGTCACGAACCTCCGACCGCATCGCCAGTCATCCGGCACGGAGCGAAGTTTGCTCCGTGCACCCGATGTCTGGGGTGCTGCAGACAAGATCGTGGGGGTCCCCACTATCTCCCGCAGCACTCAGTGTTCTAAAGAAACACTGGATTCCTGCGGCAGTGGTCATGACGTCACTGCCACGCCCCCTTGGGATGTCATGCCACACCCCCTCCATTCATTTCTATGGGAGGGGGCGTGTCAGCCACACGCTCCCTCCTATAGACATGAATGGAGGGGGTGTGGCATGACATTACCAGGGGGTGTGGCTGTGACGCCATGATCGCGGCCTCGGGCTCCGAGTGTTGTGAACAAAATGTTCAGAAAGCTGGAGCACTGGAGTACCCCTTTAAGGGAGCTAGTATAATATATAGTCCCTTATCCAACTCCTGCCAAGTAGTTGTTTTGTTCCACTCCTATCTATGGGATAGAAGGTGGTAACTTCTACAGCCAAATAATCTGCCTAGCCATCATCCCACAGCAAGGATAAAGGTCTCAACAGAAAGGAGTACTGAATCAAGGGTAGCAAATATATTTCCTGGGACAAGGTTTACAAGAAACTGAATGTTATTTGTCTTCAGGTCCCTGTCCAGTAACAACCGATAAGTTGGGAGTTCCTCCTGAATACGCAAAAGGAGTTGAGCAAGTGGAGAGGAGTACATACAAGTAAGTGGAGGGGAGTACATAGAAGAAAGTGGAGGGGAGTACATACAAGTAAGTGGAGTGGAGTAAATAGAAGTAAGTGGAGGGGAGTTCATAGAAGTAGGTGGAGAAGAGTAAATAGAAGTAAGTGGAGGGGAGTACATAGAAGTAAGTGAAGGTCAGTTCATAGAAGTCAGTGGAGGGGAGTACATAGAAGTAGGTGGAGGGGAGTTCATAGAAGTGTGGTGAGCCACAGGGTGTGAAGGTGAGGTGTATGTGGCAGATATTACAGCCCAGGGGCAGATGGTATTAACCCCTAAATGTTCATGACGCCAAGGCGTGGTTTTCCCGATAACCACCCGAATGGTAGTACCGCTAGTCCTAGTTGGGCAGGGCAAATAAGAGTCCAAGGCCAGGTCAGGGTTAACAGTAGCTTTACTGAGGAAGACAGAGCGAAATAGTCTTTACAGCTAGGCCAGGATCCCAGAGAGGTGAGCAGTAACACAGGGGACCTTGCAGCTTGCTGGGATTTGCAGTGACTATGACAGACTTTTTAGGACAGCAACACTGAATATGATAGACTTGACTAAAGATAATGACAGCATACAGAGATGACTTGACTTACTGACACGTGGCTGTAATTTAGGCTTAAGGCCTCCAGATGTGCTGGACACTGGCTCTGAGATGTCTGGACTGAACTTGACCTCAGGATCTAAGAGAGTGATGGTAGTACCTCCCCTCTTATAAAGGGCGGCTGAGCAAGGAACCCATAGGTCAATCTGCAGGTCACCTGGTTAGCTGGTGCTCTCTGGGTAACAAACATGTGAATTGAACATGTGACCACATTATCATGTGACTAACTGAAAGGTCCTCAAAGGTCCTTTATATATAGTCCATATAACACTATGCGGGAGATGCTGCAGGAGAGCCCCTAGGACACAGAGGGACTCAACCTGACAGGGCCTAAGTACTGTACGGTCTATATCCTGTACTGGGACTTCACAGAAGTAAGTAGAGAGGAGTACATTAAAATAAGTGGAGGGGAGTTCATAGAAGTAAGTGGAGGAGAGTTCATGGAAATAAGTGGAGAAGAGTAAAAAGAAGTAAGTTGAGGGGAGTAGATAGAAGTAATTGGAGGGGAATTTATAAAAGTAAGTGGAGAGGAGTTCATATAAGTAAGTTGAGGGGAGTACATAGAAGTAAGTAGAGGGGAGTACATAGAAGTAAGTGGAGGGGAGTTCTTAGAAGTAAGTGGAGGAGAGTTCAAACAAGTAAGTGGAGGGGAGTTCTTAAAAGTAAGTGGAGGAGAGTTCAGAGAAGTAAGTGGAGGAGAGTTCATAGAAGTAAGTGGAGAGGAGTAAATAGAAGTAAGTTGAGGGGAGTTCATGGAAGTAAGTTGAGGGGCATTAATGGAAGAAAGTGGAGGGGAGTTCATAGAAGTAAGTGGAGAGCAGTTCATAGAATTAAGTGGAGGAGAGTTCATAGAAGTAAATGGCGGGGAGTCCATAGAAGTAAGTGGAGGGGAGTTCATAGAAGTAAGTGGAGGAGGGTTCATAGAAGTAAGTGGAGGAGAGTTCATAGAAGTAAGTGGAGGGGAGTCCATAGAAGTAATTGGAGGGGAGTTCATAGAAGTAAGTGGAGGGGAGTTCATGGAAGTAAGTGGAGAAGAGTAAATAGAAGTAAGTGGAGGGGAGTTCATAGAAGTAAGTGGAGAGAAGTTCATAGAAGTAAGTTCAGGGGAGTAGATATAAGTAAGATAAGGGGAGTACATAGAAGTAAGTGGAGGGGAGTTCTTAGAAGTATGTGGAGGAGAGTTCAAAGAAGTAAGTGGAGGGGAGTTCTTAGAGATAAGTGGAGGGAAGTTCATGGAAGTAAGTGGGGAAGAAGAAAAGAAAGCAGGAGCCAGCGCACAGTCTTCAGATTTATTCATGAGGTATACAAAGGTAACAGGATAGTACACATACCGGCACTCCGGATAGGATGTGACGCGTATCCGGAGTGCCGGTATGTGTACTATCCTGTTACCTTTGTATACCTCATGAATAAATCTGAAGACTGTGCGCTGGCTCCTGCTTTCTTTTCTTCATATCTCTGAGGAGACTGCCGGGCGCAAGGAAAGGCGTAGCTGACTATCTTCCATTTTCGCTTAAGTGGGGAAGAGTAAATAGAAGTTGAGGGGAGTTCAGATAAGTAAGTGGAGGGGAGTTCAGATAAGTAAGTGGAGAGTAGTTCATAGAAGTAAGTGGAGAGGAGTAGATAGAAGCAAGTGGAGGGGAGTACATAGAAGTAAGAGGAGTGGAAACAGGGAAAGGGATCCATATATTGGAGACTACTACCTTCATCATCTACCCACTACAATGCTTAGACTCAAATCCTCTGGGTAACCACTACACACTCTTCATGGCCTCACAAACCTATTAGATCACCACACATGGCTCTATGGTTGCAGTGATGCACCTGGGGTTGTACCGATTGAAACAAAACTGTGAAATCAGGAATTGCACAATGCACAAGGATTTCAAGAACAGCAGATTCCTGTTGACAGTCAAATACTCAGAACTTTAGTCAAAAGAAATACTTTTTGATGAATTGGGTCCAGCAAAAGTCTAGAACCAGCTGGATGAGGCACAAACAACGACACACAAAGAATAAAAGAATATTGGGAGCACAATACCGGGCACAGTCTGTACTCTCTGCGGTGTAACTAGAAGTGGCCCACACAGTTCCCTTGGCGGTGCTACTGGATAAAGATGATCCACTAATGCAGGATATAGATAAGAAAGAAGGTGGTGCACTCACCATATGGGTTTGCTGGACAATGCTTTATTCTGTATCAGATACAGACATATCCAGCTTCTTAGGGTGCAGAGCAATGTGCAGGCAGGAGCGTCTCACCGGGTGGGCTGTCGCCCTTGTCTGCACGTTGCTCAGCACCATAAAAAGTTGTATATGGCTGTAGCCTATATGGAATAAAGTTTCGTCCAGCAAACCCATATGGTGAGTGCACCGACAGCCCTTCTGGTGAGACGCTCCTGCCTGCACGTTGTTCAGCAACCTATGGCTGTGGCCAATATGGAATAAAGTTTAATCCAGCAAACCCATATGTTGAGTGCACCATCTTCTTTCTTATCTATATCCTACTTTCTCTGAGTTTATTGGATGATCTTCTGCTGAGCTCCCGGTTGTTGTTCCTTATTTTGATGATGTTCCTGTTAGAGTAAACTCATTGCAGGTATCAGCTGACTACGGAGAGAAACTCAAAGACGTGGTCTGCTTGGATTGCCCCAAATTCATTATATTAATGGACAGACACACAGGGCTACCCGGTGGCAGCGCTGTGTATACGGTGAGGTTTGGACGCGAGCCCGTGCGTCACAGTCACATCGGAACGTTGGCCCCGCCTCTAAACCTCACTGCGCACACAGGACTACCGCTGTGTAGGCAGTGTATGCAACATGTAAGACCCTACCCTAAAGAAAAGTTTTCCTTGTCAGATTATAGGTCATTTTCCAACCAATTATACTTCGGACTTGCACCCTCTCCCACAAGAAGTGCTCTCAGCTTCACTCTTGCAGCACATGGGCTCCTGATACAATGGTGTCAGACAATAGGGCACAATTTACATTGATAGAGTTCAAAGTATTTTTAGATAACATCATATTCATAAGCTCCATTTCATGCATCATCAAATCCTCCAGCAAAGCACGTGGTCCGGTCTCTACAAATGCTTCAAAGTGAATTGTGAAGGTGATGATATGGCGGACTGGATAATTTTCTACTTTGTGACACCTTACAGCAGCACAGGCTGCACCCCCGCAGAGTGACTGATGAGACCGAGACCTGTCCAGACTTCACCCTGATCTCACATCCAAATTGCAAAAGAAACAGGAAGCCAGACAGCCTTACGAATACAGCTCATCATCCATAAGGAGCGTTCGGGCAGGAAATGGCTGGAGGGCTGGAATCTATGGTCCAAACTCAAGCAAATAAAACATCTCATTCATTGTCTTAAAGGGATGTTCCGGGTTTATACATCTAACCCCCTATCCAAAGGACAGTGGATAAGATGTATGATCGCAGGGGTCCCGCCACTGGGGACCCCCACGATCTCGGTAAAGCCCCCGGCATTCATGTGTATGGGAGGGGGAGTGACGGCTGTCTACTTTATCTGGTCATTTTGCAAGGATCACCCGCATGTTGGAAGTTCATGCCCTGATGGAGGAAACTTCAGGACCTTGACAGAAGCCTAGCTACCTGGATCAATCATCAATTCTCTCTAGTCAGTATCAATTTATTGGGTGAAAGCACCTCAGGTCCCAGCAAGGCAACAGGGCTACCAAGGGGTTACGCTGCATCCTCTCACTCTGCACCATACTGTCCGTGTAATAACATCTGCACCCAGCCCAGTAAAGACAGTTATCCATTACCTGACGTTGGTGTGTTCCTTTATTCCCCGTGTCTGGCTCAGGAGAAGTTGTCTCCAAACTCGGACCGTGTATAGGATAACGGTGCCCTGGCGTCACGAAGTGATAAGGTATTTCCCTACACCACCTGTGGAAGCACACATGGTGCTGTGGAATTCCATCCTCATGTTAACAGGTAGCAAAGGCTAACATGGAGATTTTAACCCCTTAACGTCCAATTTACGTCCTGCGCCGGCTCCCGCGATATGAAGCGGGATCGCGCCGCGATCCTGCATCATATCGCGTCGGTCCTGGCGCTCATCAACGGCCGGGACCCGCGGCTAATACCACACATCGCCGATCGCGGCGATGTGCGGTATTAACCCTTTAGAAGCGGCGGTCAAAGCTGACCGCCGCTTCTAAAGTGAAACTGAAAGTGACCCGGCTACTCAGTCGGGCTGTTCGGGACCGCCACTGTGAAATCGCGGCGTCCCGAACAGCTGACCGGACACCGGGAGGGCCCTTACCTGCCTCCTCGGTGTCCGATCGACGAATGACTGCTCCGTGCCTGAGATCCAGGCAGGAGCAGTCAAGCGCCGATAATGCTGATCACAGGCGTGTTAATACATGCCAGTGATCTGTGTAAAAGATCAGTGTGTGCAGTGTTATAGATCCCTATGGGACCTATAACACTGCAAAAAAAAAGTTAAAAAAAAGGGTTAATAAAGGTCATTTAACCCCTTCCCTAATAAAAGTTTGAATCACCCCCCTTGTCCCATAAAAAAAATAAAACAGTGTAAAAAAAAATAAAAATAAACATATGTGGTATCGCCGCGTGCGTAAATGTCCGAACTATAAAAATATATCATTAATTAAACCGCACGGTCAATGGCATACGCGCAAAAAAATTCCAAAGTCCAAAAAAGCGTATTTTGGTAACTTTTTATACCATTAAAAAAATGAATAAAAAGTGATCAAAAAGTCTGATCAAAACAAAAATCATACCGATAAAAACTTCAGATCACGGCGCAAAAAATGAGTCCTCATACCGCCCTGTACGTGGAAAAATAAAAAAAGTTATAGGTGTCAGAAGATTACATTTTTAAACGTATACATTTTCCTGCATGTAGTTATGATTTTTTCCAGAAGTGCGACAAAATCAAACCTATATAAGTAGGGGATCATTTTAACCGTATGGACCTACAGAATAACGATAAGGTGTAATTTTTACCGAAATATGCACTGCGTAGAAACGGAAGCCCCCAAAAGTTACAAAATGGCGTTTTTTTTCCCGATTTTGTCGCACAATGATTTTTTTTCCGTTTCGCCGTGCATTTTTGGGTAAAATTACTGATGTCACTGCAAATTAGAATTGGTGACGCAAAAAATAAGCCATAATATGGATTTTTAGGTGGAAAATTGAAAGGGTTATGATTTTTAAAAGGTAAGGAGGAAAAAACGAAAGTGCAAAAATGGAAAAACCCTGAGTCCTTAAGGGGTTAATTAGATAATTGGAGAGAAGTGTGCATGTGACCGATTGTGGGTTGTTGAGTCCCCTAATGCTCCCATAAAATGGCCAGGGTTTCTGCCAGAACTGTAGGTAACACTGTGTTGCATAAGCATGAGAAGCAAAGCACAGCTAAGGGCTGTGGCCCGCCGAGAGCTGTGGCCCGCCGAGAGCTGTGTGAGAAAGCAGCAGAGAGAATGGTGAACAAAGTCTGGTGGTGAGCCAGGGCAGTGAGCTGCTGGAGACAACTGAATGAGTACCTTAGAGGAGCAGGTAACGGAGCGCAGAGACCATATGTGATTCCTACCCTGCAAGCACCTGGTCTGAAGGCCTCAACATGGCGTCCCTCCTGCCTCTTTCATATCAACCAACTAAGAAGCAGGGTTGAGGATTGCATATCACATGCAATTGAGAGTGTCCATGATGTATAGTCATACATTACTTCCCACTAATCCTCCTCTCATCTAACAAGAGGAACAATCTCCTTGGTCAGATGTCTCTTTGGGCTTTGTGGTGTCAGCTGTGGGGCCGGCCCAAGACATGGTGCTGCCTGGGTCCAGGAGTGAAATACTGTACCATAGAACTTCATTGATCTGTGTGCTCTGCGAACATAATCAAATGCAGAGCCATGGAGCGAAAGGAAGCAGAGGTAAGTCCTCCGGCTACCTCCACAGTGGATCCCCCCCTCTCCCCTGCAGTCATGCTGAAGGGGGCGCAATGCTTTGCCCCCTCCCATAGACTTGCATTGAGGGGGCGGTACGTGATGTCACGAGAGGTGGGGCAGTGACATCATGAGTCCCCGACACTGGCTCTAAGCATTCAGAACATTTTGTGTTGAATGCTGAGCAACGGAGTACCCCTTTAAAGGTCTCTTTAGATGCTGCTGTCAGCTTTGACAGCTGCATTCTAACGGTTATTAGTCGGCAGCAGCGATCGCCGCATGTCGGCTATTAACGGCGGGCCCCACCCACTGAAAACAGATGGGGATCACCGGGTATTGAGCGGGCCCACTCCATACACCTTGAGCGTCACCATAATGGACTAGGTCCATCATGGGTCGCGAAGGGGTCAAAAATCTTCTTGGGGCGGCAATGTGCCACCCCTGTGAAGGTGCTGCCTGGGTCCAATGGACCCAGCTGGACCTATTGTAGGGCCGGCCCTGATCAGCTGCTGATATGATGATGTATCCCATATACTCTTGTCCCTGGTTGTGGAGGAGCGGCAGTGTTTATGGCCTCGTTGCCTCCTCCCGGTGAGTCTATAAATCAATATAATCTGCTCTCGGTAATGGGAGGTCGGACTGGTGGAGAAATTACCCTCGTTCTTAATGTTTCATTCACCGTCAGATAATTAATACAAATAACCGACCTTATTGGGTCGAGGTCTAAACCTCTTAACATCTATTAAAATAAAACATTGTTGCAGTCCTAAGAGACAGCGAGAAAAAATTCCAAGAAACTGAAGCAAAACATTTTATGCAAAGGGGTACAGCGGGGGAGGGGGTAACATGGCGTCTGGTGTGGATGATATCAGTGGCACATAATCCAGGTATTATAAGAGAAGACGGCATGACAGAAGGGGCACAGAACATAGCTCCGCTGCCATTGTCTATAGCTACATATGTCCACCTTCACCTAATGTCTCTTTAAAGGGGTTCTCTGCTGCCCAACGTTCGGAACAAAATGTTCTCAACGATTTGAGCCAGTGTAATGAAGAAAACTGTGTCCCTGTAGCGGAATGTGACCCTTCGCACAGGGACAACCTTTTCTGCTTTACATCCGGCTCCCTCTCACTCCCTAATCCTTAATCCTGACCCCTAACCCTTAATTCTGACCCTAATCCCTAACCCTAATCCTAACCCTAATCTTATCCTTAATCCTAACCCTAACTCCTAATCTTAACCCTAATCCCAACCCCTAATCCTAACCCTAACTCCTAATCCTAACCCTATTCTTAACCCTAACTCCTAATCCTAACCCTATTCTTAACCCTAATCCTAACCCTAATTCCTAATCCTAACCCTAATCCTAACCCTAATCCTAACCCTAACTCCTAATCCTAACCCTATTCTTAACCCTAATCCTAACCCTAATTCCTAATCCTAACCCTATTCTTAACCCTAATCCTAACCCTAACTCCTAATCCTAACCCTATTCTTAACCCTAATCCTAACCCTAATTCCTAATACTAACCCTAATCTTAACCCTAATCCTAACCCCTACTCGTAATCTCTAACCCCTAAAAGCGATCACACCTGTCATGGGTTGAGAGCGCTGAGCTCAGGAGTTCAGGTCACATTCAGCTACGGGGCACAGTTTTTTTTCACTTTACCGTCATCGGGAGCTTGTGACATCACTGCCCCGCCCCCTCAATGCAAGTCTATGGGAGGGGGCGTGGTGGCCGCCACGCCCCCTCCCATAGACTTGCATTGAGGGGGCGGGGCGTGACAGCATGAGGAAGCAGGGCCATGACGTCAGGAGCCCCCAGCGCCACCTAAGCGTTCTCAACATTTTGTTCTGAACGCTGAGCAGCAGAGAACCCCTTTAAAGCAATAGACACAATATCCTGACATACACTCATCTGTACCATTTTGTACACAATACTTTATATTAGCATATACTCTCCTGACATTCTTTACAGAGGACACCTGGTTGGCACTGTCTATAGGGTACACTTTCTTCCGACTATCTATAGAGGGCACTCAGCAGCCAAAGTTTATCGATAGCAGAATGTCGATGCCATTGTTTATGGGGGCACTCAACTGACACTCTTTATAGGGGACACTCTGCTAACACTTGTGCATTGGGGTCACTCTGCTGGCTCTGTATATAGGGGGCACTCAGACAGCACTGTTTATAGGGGGCAATGTGGAAAGTGCACAAAACAGACTTGCACTGTGCCGGGCCGATGGTGGAGGGGAAATGGGTTACTCATGCATTGGCTTTGCAAGGTGTTTTGTGAGCTTACATGAAAAAAAATAAAAATAAACAGCAGCCGCACAGCAAGGAATGGTTATACTAAGCACTGAGCTGCTGCTCCTGAAGACAAGCCTGCAGACATGGCAGGGGGATTAGACAGATTAGGCAGCACTGTATTCCTACAGAAGCAGCACAGCAAGTAAGGGGTTACACTAAACTCCAAAACTGCTGCCGAGATGAGAGGGAAGCCATGATTTACCTTTCATGTACAGTGTAGATCTTTTGCAGAACCGACACAGCTTATAGGTACACAACCTTTCTCTACCTCTCTCCTGCACATAGCCCCGTCCCCACTTCTTGTTAGCCATCTTGCCTAGTCCATTACTAGAGATGTTTTTTGCCTAACAACAGGCAGATGACAGCAGATTACAGGGAAGAGAGACACCTTGTGGTCAGAACTGTAGAGCTGTTTTTCTGGGACAAAATGTTTATGTAAAGGAAGTGATCTTGGCCAACAAGATAACTACTTGGGACTTACATAGAATTTAGTTGATTTTTTTTTAGGTAATTCTTAGGTTAGGGCAGTTAATGGCATTGGGCAATCTTGTAGCTTTGCAACATCCATAGCATGGTGGCTCAGCGGTTAGCATTGTTTTCTTGAAGTGCTGGGGTCATAGGTTCAAATTCACCAAGGACTTAATCTGCAAAGGATTAAAGGGGTACTCCGCCCCTAGACATCTTATCCCCTATCCAATCTTGGGAGGGGCCGCCGTGGGCCGGAGGCTCGTGATGTCATGGCCATGCCCCCTCAACGCAAGTCTATGGGAGGGGCCCCCTCCCATAGACTGGCATTGAGAGGGCGTGGCTGTGATGTCATGAGTGGAGCATGACCGTGACATCACGAGCCTTTGCCCAGCATCGCCAGTCATCTGGCACAGAGAGAAGTTCGCTCAGTGCACCGGATATCTGGGCTTCTGCAGTAGAGATCGCGGGGGACCCTATCCTTTGTATAAGGGATAAGATGTCTAGGGGCGGAGTACCCCCTTAAGAATTGAAACCGGGACCAATTTAATTGATTACAAGCTGTGTACATTGCTGTGGAATATGCTGCTGCTACAAAAACAAGGGGAAGTTTTTAAGGGCATGATAGGAGTTGTAGTTTTGTAAAAGCCGCATGGTCACAGTTTGGAGAACACCGGCTTAGATAGAGAGATAAAGGAATAAAATACGATAATGTGCACAGAGGGTTAATGCAGACGGCCATTAGTCAGTGTGTTCCAGAAGGAGGTCACTCAGGTATCCTCCGCCAGACACGGTGTCTATTCATTATGTGAACAAGACCTGGGCCCTTGTACGCGGCCGCTCCGCTCTCAGCCGGCAGGAATTAGAAGCAAAGCACGAAGCGAACAGCCGGGCTCCATTTATTAGCGAGCTCGCGGCGAGCACGGCACTAACTAGCAAAATTAAATCAAACACCATTGCCTATGGAGCATTAGAAAAGGAGAAATTATTCAACTTGAGCTTCATTGCTTTGTGTTCTGCGCCGGCAAAATCTGATTTCGCAAATTGCCATTTTCATTTGCCTCATTTCGGAAAGAGCTTTAATAGAGACGACAAGGTGAAAATCTACTGTAAAATACAAGCAAAAAAATGGAATTTACGCTTATTGTTACATCTTGTGTAAACGGCGGCTGTTTCTCAGGCTGTTGGTTGGAATTATAGGATGCGAGGTGACCGCCGTACACATAACTGATACGAAAACACATAAAGCGGGAACAACCGGCTCCTAATACAGGGACTCATTCTATTAGGAGACGGATTGGAAATCTTCTGTTCGCTGCTGAATAAACCGGCTGCACTTGATACTTGTTGCCTACTTTTTATAAAGCACCGACATTTTATACAGCGCTGTACACAGCTCTCACAGCAGTCCCTGTACTCTTAAGAGATCACCTGCTCACCGCAGAAAAGGGAAAGGAGAAGATGACTGTATATAGATAAGGGCTCATGTATACAGAAGAACATACATAGAAGGGGAGAGGAGAAGATGACTGTATATAGATAAGGGCTCATGTATACAGGAGAACATACTGAGGTGACCACAGGGTGTTGCAGTATGTAGCAAGGTCTGGTGGTATTAACCCTGGGGTCAAGATGTTGTTAATCCCTTAGTGTTCGTGACGCCAGGATGTGGTTGTTCCGGTATGGTAACCGCCGTCAAGCAACCTAAAAATGGTTTTTAATAAAGGAATGTCCACAGCAAGGATTCTGAATAAACTGGAACTTTTACTTGGAATATTTAGGAAACAGTCTTTACAATTATGCAGTCTCCTCAGAGGCAACCAGGACACAGGATACCTCGCAGGCTTGCTGGGACTTGAAGTTATGAGGATATTTAGGCAGGCCACTGTGCTACTAATATATCCTTTAGCTGAGTAGTAGTCACTGGATTTGTGGAGAGAATTGTAACTCACGTTTGAGAAGTGGCTGCTGTTCTTTAGGCTTTGGCCTAGATGCAATTGTGCAGGAATTGATGCTGCTTTAGTGTCCAGGATGAGAGACCTGAGAGACTACAGCCCCTTATATACTAGGGGGCTGGACTAAAGCCCATTGGTTGCTAATGCCTGGGCTTCCTGTGCCCAGGGAACTCTGAATATATCACATGACAGGAGGTCACATGACCAAGGAAGGTCCTATACATGTTATACAAACTGTACAACTTTATACACAAGAACAATACGTATACAATATAGATATACAGTGCATTCAGATAAGACAGTGAAGGGTGAGAAAGGGGTGAGCCCTGCAGGAGAGCCCTAAGGACTCAAGGGGCTCTTCCTGAGGGGACTTAAGGAGGGTACAGGACAGGTCCTGTACCGGGAAACCACAATACATAGAAAGGGAGAGGGGAAGATTACTGCACATATATATAAGGGCTCATGTATACAGGAGAACATACACAGGCAGTTGCCCCATAACCTTATAAAAGCTGGTGAGAATGCTCTGTGGTAAATTCCTTGGCTATGGAACCTCATCAAACCTCAGAGTCACAGGTTCGAATCCAAACCTTACTGTGTCCACATAACATCTTCACCCAACAATCACCATACACAGACCAATATACACCCCACCTAGTGGTAGATATCAGCACTACATGGGCTCTGCAGCCGTAGAAGTGATTACAGTGACTCACAGGTGACGCCTTCTCTGATCAGGGTCATTGACTTTTCTTTTTCTTCTCTATCCGGCTCAGACCACCATGAAGACTTCTCCTGGCCACGACTTTTCTTCTCAAAATCTGCAGGACAAAAATGTTAGGCTCCTCGCTACAGTTCCCTTCACCTCTATACAAACCCATCTGTATTGCAACACACACATATATAATGCTCACCTTGTGCCCCATTTAATAGTTATGATTCTCTGTGCCCCCACATAGAAGTCAGGCCCTAATAGTGTAGTTAGGACCCCATTAGTAGTCTCCAAATATGCTAATTACAGTAGCAGTCTCCTAATGCAAATATTAGTTACTACTTTAGTAGTTAGCCCCCATATAGTTGCTCTGCCCTCTGTAATAGTTATTTTCCATACAGTGGTTTGGCCACTCTTTATTAGTTACCGACGTATATAGTAATTAGGGCCCTCTTTAGTAGTTATCCCCCCCCCATGTAGTACTTAGGTCCTACTCTGGTAGTTAGGCCCCCTCTCAGGTAGTAAGGCCTCTTCTCTGGCAATTAGACCCCTTCTTAAGTCGACAGGCCCCCTCTCTGGTAGTTAGATCTCTTTATAATAGATAGGTCCCCTCTATGGTAGTTAGTCCCCCAGCTAGTAGTTAGGCCCCTTCTCTAGTAGTTAGGCCCCTTCCCTGGTAGTTAGGCCCCTTCTCTAGTAGTTAGGCCCCTTCTCTAGTAGTTAGGACCCTTTATAAAAGATAGACTCCCTCTCTGGTAGTTAGATCTCTTTATAATAGATGGGTCCCCTCTCTGGTAGTTAGTCCCCCAGCTAGTAGTTAGGCCCCTTCTCTGGTAGTTAGGCCCTTTCTCTAGTAGTTAGGCCCCTTCACTAGTAGTTAGGACCCTTTATAAAAGATAGACTCCCTCTCTTGTAGTTAGGCCTCTGCTCTAGTAGTTAGGCCCCCTGAATGATAATTAGGCCCCCTTTATGGTATTAAAGGGGTATTCCGGGCAAAAACATTTTATCCCCTATCCAAAGGATAGGTGATAAGATGTCTGATCGCGGGGTGCCCACTGCTGAGAACCCCGGCAATCTCCCTGCAGCACCCGCATAGAATGCGGGTGCTGCAGGAAGATCGCAATCAGACATCTTATCCCCTATCCTTTGGATAGGGGATAAAATGTTTTTGCCCGGAATACCTGTTTAAGGCATCAATAAAGAAAATAAATCACTCAACTGTGTCCACTCCCCACTGTTCCTACATGATCTGCTCCCCCACAGCTGCTTTTCTTTCTGAGCTTCCGGTGCAGGCAGCATAGTATAGAGACAATGCTTGCGCCAGAAGTTCCTTGGTTCCCCACTGAAGAGGAGGCCGCTGTCTCACTCTCCTGTCACGTCTCACCTCCCAACTGTATGTGAGTCTTGAAGACCTACATACAGTTGACAGCTGCTCTCGCCTCTGCGGACCCTGTCCCAGTGAACCCCGCCTATTGTTTTCTAATGGCCAGAGTGAAAACTGCAATGTTTCAGTTTTTATTATACAAAGTAATACAATGGATACATTCCCTTGAGCAGGTTCTCTTTTCTTGCTTTCTTAAATACATTTTGCGGTGAATGAATCACGGTAATGACAACATTAATAAATATTTTGCCGAGGTGTTAATTATTTTACTTTACTTTGTGCTCGAATGAATCTTTGAATCTTCATCTGGGTCGAGAGAGTAAATAATAAGCGGATATCATTACGTGATTCTTGCGCCCAGAACAATTAACAGAAATAATTAGCTTCTTCTTTTAAAAGATATGGAACGATTTGTTTTACTGCAACATATTTGTAGGTGGGAAAACAAAAAAAAGTGGAAAAGTTTAGAATGAATCACAGAGGATTTTGCGCAGGGGCATCTGCATGATCTGCAAGTTTTAATTAGAAAACCTGGCGACTGATTTACGCGGCCGCCGTCTGACATCGTAAAAATTACGGAAACCTGACAATTAGACAAAGCAATTAGGAGGGAAATGGTTCACTTAATAATAACGTAAATGCGACATTCTAAACACCGACTTATCCCTCAGAATACTGATGGTTCTCGTCTTCTTCAGTGCATAGCGACATCAGCACCAGGATGTCACCTGACCTAAGTCACATGATGTCTTCTCCATCTCATGAAGGCAATTAGGACAAATGCACATATTTTCGGGGGTCCATCACTACAGGAGAGTGAAAGCTGCTCTGGCAGATTTGGCCCAACCATGTCTTACATGGTCACCGATTCATTTAAAGGGGTACTCCACCCCTAGACATCTTATCCCCGATCTCTTATCGCTGGGGACCCCTGCAATCTCGGCTGCGGCACCCCAGACATCCAGTGCATGGAGCGAACTTCGCTCCATGTCTGATGACTGGCAATGCAGGGTGGAGGCTCGGGATGTCACATCCATGCTCCTTCAATGCAAGTCTATGAGAGGGGGATTGACGACCGTCATGCCCCCCCCCTTCCTATAGACTTGCATTGAGGGGGCACGGACGTCACATCATGAGCGAGGGGCGGCCATGATGTCACGAGCCTCCGGCGCTGCATCCGACGCTCTAAACCAATGCCGGGTACAGCAGAGAGATTGCGGGGGTCCCCAGTGGGGGGACCCTCGCAATCAGACATCTTATCCCCTATCCTTTGGATAAGGGATAAGATGTCTAGGGGCAGAGTACCCCTTTAAAAGGAACAGTCCTCTTCCAGAATCACAAGTCATGGGGGTGGTTCCTGGCAGCTTTTCCTCACCCTACCGGCCTTCAATGATAGATATTTAACTGTTTGGGTAAAGGGCAGTGGTCTCAAACTGTGGCCCTTCCGATGTTGCAAAACTTCAACTCCCAGCATGCCCGGACAGCGCAACATCTGAAGTGCCACAGTTTGAGGCCACTGGTATAGGGAGAGATCCATCAGTCGAGGCCGATGGGGAGAACCGGGACAAACAGTAGGCGGGGAGTATGAAAGGAGGGCTACAATTGTGTCACGTCCAGTTGGCGCTTCGTCCAGCCCAAATTCATGGACGAAGCGCCAACTGGTTGTAAAACAATTGTGGCGCAGTTAAAGGAATGACGAGGTGTAGCCTCCCAGTGACCCATGGCGGCATATGGGAAAAGCGGACGGTCACCATAGGAATCACCTGAATGTGGTGGACCTGATTGTGTATCCCATGGTTCCCAACTCTAGTCAAAGTTGTGCTTTTACATTTTACGCTGCAACCACTAAGCGTACTGTACCATTTACTGTGATCTGCAACCATCAAGCTTGTCATGCCACTGATGGGGGAAAAAAAGACTTCTTACTTATCCTCAAAAAATTTAGCCATCATTCTATTTGTGGAACCACTTTGTCCCTACAGATTCCCAAAAAGACAGAGCAGAGAGTTGCGCACATACCAGGAAGACCACTTGGCAGTACCGGCTTGTCAGACTTCCCAGGTCTAAGAAACAGGTCCAACCTCTATAATCTACGTTTCGTGGATTACATTTTAGTTCACTCTTTGGCGGCATTATTGGATCGGCAGCACCGCCTAGACATCTTAAGCAAAAACTTCTTGGGCCGGAACCATTCATTAAATTACTGGTTGCGCGCATCCCGCGCGCAACCAGTAATCTAACAAATAGAACCTCTGTAATCTGCATTTTGTGGATGACATTTTAGTTCACTCTTTTGCAGCGTTATTGGATTGGCAGCGCCGTCTACATCTCAGATGAAATTTAAAACTAAAACTTCTTGGGCTGGAACCATTCATTAAATTACTGGTTGCGCGCGTTCCGCGCGCAACCAGTAATTTAATGAATAGTTCCAGCCCAAGAAGTTTTAGATCTAGATGTCTTCCACATCCACGCTTCTCAGATAAAAATAACCCCTGAGTGGGAGAGCACGGTGCTCGGTAATAGACTGTTACCGAGCGTACACTTAAAACATTTTATCTGCACTTACCGATCTTCTCTCTACGGGCCGAGCACTAAAGTCAGGTCATTTTGGAGGCGTCTGTACAGGATAATACACGTGTACGTTCTCCGCCACAGAAGCCTTACTTTGCCTTATATTACTGGTCTATGGAGAAGTATTAATGTTCTACAGTATATTTTTCCTTTAATACTGTCATTAAGCCCATTGGCCTCGGTGGTGCATCGAGCGAAAGGGAAAGATCGTCTTATGTAATGTGAATAAAAACATTAATGTGAATAAAAACATTTAAAAAATATACATTTTTGAGAACAGCGTAAGACCGATGGTGTCTGATCCGGGGGCTGTATGAGGCTACTCTGTGCCTTCCTGTGTTGTTCACATTTTTGTGACCATGGTCACCTACCCGATCCCTCGTTTCTGCCGTTCTGACGGGGACCGGTGCCCAACGATCAGCACTTCCAGCTCCTCATCTTGACTTGCTCGCGAATATTCGCAATTCGAATGTTATTCGCGAATATCGCATATTCGCGAATTCGCGAATATCACGAATATAGCGCTATATATTCGTAATTAAGAATATTCGTTTTTTTTTTGTTTTTTTTTCTTCACACTACACATCACAGTGATCACACCTCTCTGCTTCCAGCTTGTGTGGTGTAAAGAAGGCTGTAATACTACTGTGCAAGACTGGTGTGTGAAAATTCGCATATGCTACGTTTCGCATATGCGAATTTTCGTGTATGCTAATTTTGTATATGCTAATTTTCACATCTGTTAATTTTCGCATACGCGCATTTTCGCATATGCGAAAATAAAACGAGAATATAACGAATATGCGAATATTCGCGAATATATGACGAATATTCGTCCATATATTCGTGAATATTCGCGAATTCGAATATGGCCTATGCCGCTCAACACTAATCTTGACGTACAGGAAATGCTCACTCTTTGTTAAAGGGGTTCTCCGTTATCAGAAAATTGTATTTAAATACAGCTATAACCCAAAAATATATAACTTCGGGGACATTTATCAAGGGATTTCGAGCTCCCTTGATTTAGAGCTCCCGCGAGCACTGCATAGCCGTCAATGGTGACAGCGCAGTGCCGCGCGGTCCTACCGTCAAAGTATTTTCGGCGGTGGCCGCAAGACTGAATCTCCGTTAGCTGAATTCAGCAAGCGGAGATTCCGCATACTCTTGGGGGGGGGGGGGGGGAGTGATTAAAAAATTTAATAAACACAAAAAAGCAAGAAAAATAAATAAAAATGCCCACAGAACTCGCTTACCAAAGCAACGATGATAAATGTCCCCGATAGTATTATCACTGAGTGTACTGGCCTTAGCATGTTTTTTGCTGATTCATCCCTGACAGGAAGTTGTGTAGTCCTCTCATTATCAGTGTGATGTTGTCTTAACAGCTCCGGACTCCTCCCTCTCTCCATACAGAAAGTTGTGTAGTCCTCTCATTATCAGTGTGGTGTTTTCTCAGCAGTGCCCTGGCTCCTCCCTCTTTCCTAACAGGAAGTTGTGAAGCCCTCTTTTTGTCAGTGTGGTGTTGTTTCCATGCTCTCTGGCTTCTCCCTCTCTCCTGACAGGAAGTTATGTAGTTCTCTCATTGTCGACATAGTATTGTCTCAGCTCCATCTCTCCCAAGTATATGAATCACTTTCTGCTGTCTCATGAAGTGTGGCCTGGCTCTAGCCACGCCTCCTGAGTGATGCCATCACCTCTGACCAGCCCTTACAGCTCCATCTCTATCTTCCTGTCATACACACATATTCATATATGTATAGATATATATAGAGGAGCAGACAAGGAATGAATACAGCAGGGGCTGCAACCTCACTGAAATGTTGTGCAGCAGCTCTGAGTAGGGAACTGCCAGGAGTGCTGCGGGAGGGGAGCAGGCATAATAAATAAATAAAAGATTTATTTAGTACACATTCACCTTTATCTTGTCACATACAATATTTTGGGATATTTTTCTATTTTTTTTCTGCTTTTAATTTTATTTGATTCATTTTCTTTTTTATTCCTTTCTTTCCTTTGATCCTTTTTTTCGTTATTGGGATTTTCTTTATAAGTGTTTTTGGATTTTTTCCCCTTCTTTGATGATAAGGGGTGACCCTATTGACCTAAGGCAGTTTGTTAATGTGGTATTAATTTAGAAAACGCATTTTGGGCATGGTGGCGCCACTGGAAAAGCAGGCGCACTCCTGAATTGGCTGTAGGGGGTAGACTGGGTGACATGGGGCTATATGGTCTCTGTTACCTTAGTCCCCCAGCTACTGTTGGCCTCTGGTTCTCCCAGGAGGACTGAGACCGATGGTTCTACAAACCAGGGAGTTCCCTTTGCAGGCGATAGTCTATTAAGTATGGGCTAAATGCTCAAAAATGCTGATTATGTGGTCATGTGAGGTCTCACCCAATAATGGGATCCATAAACGAGAGAATTGATGGCATATAATACATTTTCTTTTTTTATCATTTATTATTTATTATTTTTTATGTATATTATTCTTTACCTGAGTGTTTTGTCCTTTTCTTTTTTGTAAATATTTTTTTCATATATATATTTTTTTATTTCATTTAAATTTTAAATTTTTTTATTTTTTTCTTATTTTTATTTACCGTATTTTTCGTCCTATAGGACGCACCGGCGTATGAGACGCACCCAATTTTTAGGGGCAAAATCTAAAAAAATAAAATACGATTTTGAACCCAATAGTGGTCTTCAACCTGCGGACCTCCAGATGTTGCAAAACTACAACTCCCAGCATGCCCGGACAGCCGTTGGCTGTCCGGGCATGCTGGGAGTTGTAGTTTTGCAACATCTGGAGGTCCGCAGATTGAAGACCACTGCATAGGAGGTAATACTCACGTGTCCCCGCCGCTCCGGACCAGTCACCGCTGCCCTGGATGTCGCTCCATCGCTGTCGCCGTGTCCCCGTCGCTCCGGAACATCTCTGCTGCCGGCCGGGTATCCTCTCTCTCCGTCGCCGCCATCACGTCGTTACGCACGCCGACGCCTGTACGCGACGACGTGATGGCGAGGAAGGAGAGCGCCGGCCATACAGGGGATC